>NW_028230476.1:0-230074 GCF_043228905.1 Azolla caroliniana
AGAGGGATTCAACATCAAAAGAAAAAATGAAGCTATTGGGTGGTGTTATAAGTTGTTCTAAAGTTTGGACAAGGGAATGGGAGTCCCTAAGATACTGTTTTTGAACTAGAAGTATGGGGAGGAGTTGATGGTGAAGCCATTTAGACGTTTGTTCAAATAATGAACCGTTATATGAGCAAATCGGTCTATAGCTAACAGGACTTTTATGTACTTTTGGCAAGAAGTACATATTAGGTATTGAGTAACCTTTAGGAGGTTTGTGTAGGATAAATTCTATTTCTATGAGAGATAAGATATTACGATTACAATTGACTATGTCTTGTAGTCGACTTAAAAGTTCTTCTAATGGGAGACTATCAACTTTTTTATATGTAGTGATGTCGGATAAATGTTCTAGGGCTTTATCTAAGTATGTTTTTTTATCGAGGACACAAACTCCAATGTTTTTGTCCGCTGGTAGGATGGTTATTTTATTATTATTTTTAAGGCTAGTTATTGCTAATTGGAGGTGTAGTGGTATTTTGATATTAGGTAATATATTATCATGGAGGTTTGTGGAGAGAGAGATATTGTGTTTATGGAGTATAGATTCTAATGGTGGATATTTAGTAGGAGGGTTCCAATTCGGGTTGGGTAGTTTGAAGGGATTAGAGGGAGGAGAGTTGGATTTTCTAAAGAAATGTTTAAGTCTCAAGGATCTACTTAGGTTTTGGTATTCTTGAAGAATGGATTGGTTAGTAGGTGGGGGGCAAGGGGGTATAAACTTAAGTCCTAGGTTTAAAAGTTTCATTTCTAGTTTACTAAGGGTGTAACTTGAAAGATTATGAATTTTACTTTGTAAGATGGAAGTAGTGTCTATGGTGGGAGTAAGTGGTTTCCAAAACTTGTATCTAAGCCTTTTAGGGCGTGATTTAGTATAAGGGGAGAAAGGGAAGTGGGAGTTTTCTTTACCAAAGGGGGCCTATCTAGTATGTAAAAAAGACGCTTACAAGGGTGTAAGGCGTGCTTAAACCGTTTACTAATTCGTTTAGCACGCCTCACTACACGTTTTTTGGTTTCGACACATGAGTTGGAGTTTTAGATGGGGGTTGATAGGGGGGTTTGTAAGAGTTGTGTGGGTTTGATTTATTATGTGGGTGGGTGGCTGGGGCAGATGGGTTAGAATTACAAAAAAGGGAAGGGGTATTAGATGTAAATAGGGAGGGGTTACTAACAGGAAAATGGAAAGGGGTATTAGACGTAAATGGGAGGGGTTCTTATTTATATTATGTGGAAATAAGAGGGGGTTGCCGTGTGTGGAATTATTAGGAAAAGAGAGGGGGGTATGGGAGGAGTGTGTGAAAATATTGGGGGGGTTTTGTGAAAATATTGAGGGGGTTTGGGGCTATATTAGAGATTGGGGAAGGGGCAAGACCAAAATTATACAAAATGTTAGGGGGGTAATTAGGGTGGGGATCATTACAAAAAAGGGGCATGGGGTTATGGAGGGGAATATTGGAAAGTAACGGGGGGTATACAGAGAATTATTAAGAAGTGTAGGGGGAAGGTTTTGAGAGTGAGTGGGATATGGGTAAAGGGATGGGCTATGTTGCTGCCCTAGCGTAGGAGGAGGGAAAGAAAATTGAGGGGGAGAGGTATCGAGGGGCTTAGTATATGGAGGAGGGTTGGAGAGCAGAGGGGGAAGGTGAGAATGGGGGAGATGCTTTCTATTGTAGTCGAGCGCAGGACCTGAGTTTGGGACAGCGTTATGGCCCGCCTGTGAATTAATCTCGTCCTGTTGTTGATGGCTATGTTGGGCCGACGAGAAACTAGCAGGTGCAGCCGAAGAGTAGAAGCTATGGACCAGAGACGGGGGTCCTCGGTGTGCAGCCTGTGACCAAGCATGTGTATGGTGGCTCGTGTCTCTGTGGCCATCGAAAAGTGATGATGGTGGTAGTTGATGGAGATCTCCCTCTACCCTAGCATCCCACCTAAACTAGGACTCTCTGCCCTAAAAAGCCTTATTGCCCCCCACTTTTCTAACCAAAAAACCAATTTGATTTACACCCTTAGTGCCCTCACCTTAGAATACCACTTCCTTAAATTTAACAACCAAATTTATCAACAGGTAAAAGGAACAGCCATGGGTAGTAATTTTTCCGTCGTGTATGCATGTCTCTTCCTCTCATATCTAGAAAATTCCAATCCATCACCCCACCTTTTCTATTTCACTAGGTATATTGATGATGCCTTTGGCGTCTGGACTGGTACTAAAATCCAACTTCTCGAATACCTAAACTTCTATAGTAACTCTACTCAAAACTCTATAAAACTAACCATACACACTTCTTACACGAAACTACCCTTTTTAGACCTTTGGATTAGATTAGATAATAATAGATTCACCTTTAATTGCTTTCAAAAAACACTTAACACATATCAATACATCCCTTATTCCTCCAATCACCCTCTACATGTGAAAAATAGTTTTGTTTCAAATGAACTTAAAAGATATATGGTTAGAGAAAGCACGGCCCTAGGTTATTTAAATATGCAAAAAAAATTCTTTACGAGACTTAGAGCCCGAGGTTATCCCACACATTTTATTCTAAATAACTTTCGAAAACACCCTTACTCCCTTAGACACACTCTCCTTTTCAAAGAAAAAACTAAAAAGACCACCCCACCCACTATCTTTAAACTTAGATATACTCGCCATACCCCCACACTAATTATTAAGAAAATACTAACTAACCTACACTATGATATCCAATTAGATCCCCAACTACAACATATCCCTAAACCCATTATTTGTTGGACTAAATCCAAAAACCTCCACTCCCTTCTAGTAAAAACTAAAAACATCCTAGAGCCACTATAAACATATTTTCTCACCCTTCATTTAATCTATCCCCCTTCCTTGTTCCTCTCTCCTTCCCCCTTACTTTTATTTTGTAGTCACACACATCTACTTTTTTCCCCCAATATTTCCCTTATATCTCACTAAAAACTATATTCTATCTCCCCCTCCCTTTTTTTCCCCCCCAATATTTCCCTTATATCTCACTAAAAACTATATTCCATCTCCCCCTCCCCCCTTTTTTTCCATTTCTCATCCCCTCTTCCTCTCACTACCTTTTTTTCCATTTCTCATCCCCTCTTCCTCTCACTACCTTTTTATACACTCTCTCTCTTCCCTCTTCCCTCAACCCCTCTCCCTAATACCTCTTATTAACTTCCTTTAACTTTCCCTTCTTTCTTTTATTTACATATAATTACACACCCTACCACTCATTCATTTCCCCTTATTCACCTCTTTCTACTCCCTCATCTGTCTTATCACCCTATCAATCTTCCATTCACCAGCCCATTTTGTTTCCCCCCCCATATCACCACCCCCTCTATCATCAAGATCTTCCAACTTAAAACCTCACAGCCCTCCATCTATTTACATTGTTATTGTACCCCACTCACTATGATTATACATTCTCCTCCCTTCCCCATCCTCAACATCCTATATAAACCACCTTTTGTATGTACATGACCTTTTGCACTGATGAGCTCTACCTAAAAGAGCGAAACTAGTTTGCTGCATAAGGTCTTTCCTTTTATTTTAATGGAATTTTCCTGAGTCTCTCTCTCTCTCTCTCTCTCTCTCTCTCTCTCTATGTGTGCTTAGAATCTTTTCTTATTACATTATCTATGTAAACCCTAGACCTAATCCCGAAACCCTAATCCCGAAACCCTAATCCTGAAACCCTAATCTCGAAACCCAAAACCCTAATCCCAAAACCCTAATCCCGAAGCCCTAAACCCTAATCCCAAAACCCTAAACCCTAATCCGGAAACCCTAAACCCTTTCCTATTACATTATCTACCATATCTAAAAGTCGCTCGCACTCCTTGTATCAACCTTACGGTTAATAAACAAAGTAATGATTGTTGTGAGTAACTTAGTAATTAGTAGTGTGATTAGTGCTAATTACATAGGAAATAATAACTTCAATGGCATTGTGAATTATAATATCAACTATTGCACATAACTCTACTTACCATGCTAGTTGTGAATGAAAGAGATTGTGGAGAAATGAGTCTATGAAATATTAAATATTATGAGTCATGACTCTAAGCATGTGTGTATATCTACTTTTGACTAAGGGCACAAGGTAATATATATTTGTATACAAAGTTTTTTTTTCCCAAAAAAACGGAAAAAAACTCCTTCCATTATTCATAAAATTTTACAGATTAGAGTATTATATACAAATCCTTGTAGGGACGTGATAATTCCATCTTATGTGGATGCCCACTGACTCAAGAAAGGGAGAGGACGACTATTGTTGGATGAAGGCTAGTCGTTGTCTTTCAACTCCATTGGAGCCGCCTTTGAGGCCATCATATTGTCTCTTTAGAGTGGCTACAACTTCACACCATATCTCTTGCATTAACATTACTGGATGCGTTGTTTGGTTGGAGAAGACTCGTCTATACCGTTGTTTCCATAGAGTCCAAAGAGTTATCAGGCTGACCAATTCCAACACAACTTGAGATTTAGTAGTAATAGGAGTTTAGTGGATATTGTACACAAAGTTTTAGACCAATATTGTCCTTGAAACAAGCAATAACTTTTGATGTTTTACCTTGAGTTATTTGTAGGTTTGTATATGGATATCAATAAAATGTCAAATAAGACCAACTCATCCCCTATGTGTATTTTTAAACAATGGCATGGCTCGTAACTGTAAGGCTCAAGGGCATATGCCAACGTATATCTATTAGACATTGAGGACATGGAATATGATGTAGTGCCCACCAGTACAATTCATATAATATGTAGTAAAAACAATAAGGATAGTTCAAGGTGGAGGCTACTTTCAAGTTAAATAGTCTTATCGGGAAACTACTTACGATTATATTAATATAATTCTAATTGTGATAGCCCAACATCCATCACGTTTCCAAGCTTTTTTTCAAAAGTGTTATCCACCAATACCACCTCAGTCATCATGCTACTATTGTGCTAAAAAAACATATGTATCTGTGTGTAGTTTTGAAAATAAGGACATATTTGGTCTTTTGTCTATTTTGATATTTGGTATGGTTCATATAACAAATTCTCTTGGGAGCACACACATCATATTTACGTGGGACAAACATATAGATAATTCTGCATCAATGAGTATTCATGATATATGTTTCTTTGTTACCATCAACTTGCATATTGATGATTTATTAAAATGGGTTATTTATTTTTGTCATTTGAAAGGGAATTTCCACGTTATATGCACATTTGCATGTGACATGACACGTATATGTGCAATGATCGATTATCTTTTCACCAACTAGGTATGAAAGAACCTACCCACACATGTTTAATAGAATTAAACCTTCTAATAATTCAAAGACGAACATATTATTATAACATACATCAAAAGAATCATGATCTTCTTATCTTTATGAGTATCTCGAGTCAAATATCCTTACAATTTGCGTTCTACTTTGTGATAGCATATCTTGAATACAAAACTTAGAGAATATAGATATTGAAATTCCATTAGCTTGTAAGCCACACTCTTCTATGCATCTTGAAAACATTCAATCATCGATCTCACATTTGAATAGTACTTACGCTAGAATTCAAAGCAATATATCATCAAATGGGCTTTGTTGCTCCTTCTACTTTGGAAAGACCATTTTAATAAGAGAGAGGTTAATTTTGAGATGAAAGTTAGTTAGTGGCATATTCATTAGATGTATACATTCAGATATACACACGATCATTATTTTTCTTTACGGAAAAAGTGCTTGCTGGCCCTCACTATCACTTTTGATATTAGGGTGGGTAAAAGTATTAAATGCCAATATTGATTTCACCTAGTTGGTAAGCCACATGTTTCATAAAGCATAGACTTGGTTTGAGTCCCACCCATTACCCTAATTTACTACAAACCATTGTGAAATTTAGGGGTTGAATGCACGTCCTTTTTGTCACCATCATACAACCTTACAACATGATATGCAACAAAAATATATGCATACGTCCATGTGAGTGTAAATGCAAACTTGCATAACATGGAGGTTGGGGTAACACTTAAAATGTCACATTTGGGCATCTATCTTTTTGTACAATCTATTGAAGAATTTCAATGCGTGAAGTTCAACCATAGTACAAGACAACTATATATTGTGCGTAGACTTTCGATAATGGTTTAAGTGATGTTCCAAAAGATAAAGTTCTTAAATACGTTATCATTAGATTGCAGATGGGAAGCTTTCAAGTAAGGCATTTATCCATACAAAGAGAAATGTGTTTTTATGAAGTTAATGTTGTGCAAATGTGCTAATAATGCAATGCTCCACCTTCAATCCTATTTGAGTTTTCTTTCCCCACATCTTCAACCTTGATCTTAACACACATATGTCTCTCTCTCTCTCTCTCTCTCCCACTACGCCAATGATGCATGCATACACACATACTAACCTACATCTTATGAAGACAATGGTACACCACTTGTATGGATATGCCACAACTATCAAGAGGCGCTAGCCTGCAACAGCTTGAGCAACAAAATATAGGGATGTCCAAAATATAGAGCAACAGCTTATATGATGTATGAAGGAAACCCTTTCATGTTATGAATAAGCATTTAATGTTTATCTTCCAAATTACAAATCCTAGTAATATTTGGAAAATGGTATTCAATAAGAACATGCATGTGAAGAATCAAGACCTTATATGCATGAGTATCTTACGCCCATCTTTAACATTTATCTTATTACGAGGTATATGTAAAAGGATGTGATGACTTAGCTTGAAAAGAAGTTTACCGAGGCCGACTTTATATATTTATTAGTTTATCCAAAAAGGTAGACAATAGATCCTTAAATACATCACCATATGAAAGTAAATGTCATATGAATGCTAAAAATAACCGCCAATAAATTTCAAACGTACCTATGACATTTACAATATCATGAAATCTTGGTATCATAAGATGAGTTGGCATGCTCCCTTTACACTTCATGAGCGCTTTAGATTCAAAAGCAAAAACTTCAACACAAAACTATGCAATGATATTTAAATGATTGATCAAAGGCATATTTAATGCACAAATTCATAACCAACAGGTATTGATCCAAACACCAAATCCCAAACATGTGTAGAATCTTCTTCGACTTCTTCGGTCGAGTCGAATTCGGTTCCTTGTTCAGGCATTTCCCCTCGTTCTTCAGTCGGTTCTCGATTTTGCCGAATATTAGATCGGTCGACTGGTTCAGATTCGATTTCGATCGATTCAGCTTCTACTCGATTTGACCAAGCGTCGACTCGGTTCGATTCAGTAGTTGGAGACTTGTTCTCAATCTCCCAATCAATAATCATCTTCTCTTCCATGAAGACGATGTCTCGGCTTTGGATCACTTTCTTCTCGGCTAAGTCCCATAGCCGATAGCCGAATTCCTCATCGCCGTAGCTGAGAAATATGCATGGCTGAGATTTCGGGTCCAATTTTCCCCTTTGGTCCTTTGCCACATGCACATAGACAAGACAGTCAAACACCCTCACATGTCGGTACGATACGTCTTTGCCACTCCACACCCTTTGTGGGACATCATCACCATCCAAGGGTACTGAGGGTGATCGATTGATCACATACGCTGTCGTCATCATCGCCTTAGCCCAGAATGTCTTCGATAACTTTGCATGTGCAAGCATACTTCGAACCCTCTCTATTACGGTTCGGTTCATTCTCTCGGCTGTCATGAACAGTACTAAGACAGAGAAGGAATTAGTACTAAAAGAAGTATTAGTACTAAGAGAGGTGAAGAACTCTCGAGAGAAGGAAAGAGTGAGTGAGAGGGAGGGAGAGAGAGATCGAGAGAGAGAGAGAGAGTGATGATAAGAAAAGATATATATTATGTGAAGAAAATGTACAGTAGCTAGGAGGCTTAAGACTGGTGTTGAACCGATTTGGTTCGAAATAATGCCTTGTGCCTCCTTTTATAGTGTTCTAAGGAATACTCCTGAAGTTTCTAGAATGTTCCAGAGAAATCTGAAATATACATCAATTTTCTATAATAAAACATAAATGAAAATAATATTCTATGTATTACAATGTATAGTCTAATGGCCAAGAGCTCGACCCATGTAGTATAAGGTCATGGGTTCGAGTCTTGCCATATCATGACACTATCCCCCCTTTAAAACGACGAGTGTAACAAGTCGTTTTGGATTGAGGACCTGGTTTGTCTGGATATTGACGATGGAAGTCTTCAAGAAGAGCACGAGCATTGGTGACATTCTCTATTGGTTCCCAAGTACGCTCGCTGGGACTATATCCTAGCCAATCAACTAGATAGTAGAGCTTGTTGCGAACAAGCTTGGAATCAAGGATGGCGGCAACCTCGTACTCAGGTCCATCTTCAAGCTCGATCGGGGGTGGAGGCTGTGTAATACGTCCTGGGATGGTGCTTTCTTGATAGGGTTCTAGGAGAGAACTATGAAACACCGGATGTATCCGAAGTTGTGGAGGTAGATCAAGACGAAAAGCGACATCATTAATCTTTCCGATAATACGGAAAGGACCTAATCGCCGATAATCCAACTTCTCGCATGGGCGAGTAGTCTTGATGTGTCGTCGGAGTAGCCATACCCGATCTCCAATGTTAAAACTAGATGGGAGTCGATGACGATTTGCATAAACCTTGTGTGTTTGTTGAGCTTGTTGGAGATGAGTAGATAAATCCGCTTGTATCTTGCGTAACCTGTCCAAACGATCCTCTGCGCAAGGATTTGTGGACACCTCTAGGGTTTCAAGTACACACCACCGGGGGTGACATCCCGTATAAGCATAAAATGGCGTAACTTTCGTGGATGCGTGGATAGAGTTGTTATAGGCAAATTCGGCGAAGTGGAGAATATCTGCCCAATCATCCTGATGATAGCTAAGAAAGCACCGCAGATACTGCTCCAACATTTGATTGGTTTGTTCGGCTTGGCCGTCGGTTTGTGGGTGGTAACCGGAGGAGAGGTTACAAGTGACCTTGAGCATGTTAAAAAGGTGCTTCCAGAATTTTGACACGAACTGGGGTCCACGGTCGCTGATGATACTATCGGGAAGTCCATGATGCCGACATACTTCACGCATGACAATTTCGGCAGTGTCTTCACTGGAGATCTCCTTAGTACATGGCAAGAAATGAGCCATCTTCGTATATCGATCGACCACCGTTAGAATCACATTGAACCCCTTAGAGACTGGAAGATCCGTGATGAAGTCTAGAGCAATGGATTGCCACGACTTGCTTGGAATTGGTAATGGTTCTAATAAACCATATGGATGATGCCTTGGCATTTTCGCTCTGCAGCATGTATCACAAGTCCGAACAAAATCCTCGACAAATTGTCACATACAGGGCCACCAGAATGATTGTTGTACTAAATGTAGTGTTTTAGTACTACCAAAATGCCCAGTTGTATATGTGTCATGACAGTTTTGTAGTACTTGAAGGCGGCAAGAACCATTAGGAACATACAAAAGTTCTTTAAAGAAGAGTAATCCATCATGGTATTTGAATTGCCGATAGTCCGTACCTGGTGGTTGCGACTGTGAACATGACGCTCGAGAGGGATCAATTTGTGCTAGTATAGCTTGGGCGAACGCATTTGTCTTCAAGTCTTCGCGTATGGTATCGATAACGCGGGAATCCATGGGCATGTCAAAGATCTTTGTTGCTTGTAGTCGTGCCGGTCCCAAGATGACTTGTTTTTGGTTATCGAAAGCTGGCTCGCCGGGACGGGGTGCTACGTACGAACGCCATGATAATGCATCGGCCTTCCCTTGGTGCTTCCCCGGACGATATGTAATTTTGAAGTCGAAACGCGTGAGGAAGTGGGCCCACCGAGCTTGACGTCGATTCAACACACGAGCATCCTGAAAGTAGGCAAGGTTCTTGTGGTCACTAAATACGGTGACCGGATGAGAGGATCCGTCCAAAAAATGCCTCCATTGCATAAAAGAATCCACTATTGCCAATAGCTCCTTATCATGAATTTCGTAGTTGATTTCGGCGGCGTCAAACTTGCATGAGTGAAAAGCCACAGGATGTAGCTTCTCATCATTCCCCTATTGTGACAGAATGCTCCCCAATGCAAAATCCGATGCGTCAGCTTCGATAATAAATGGTTTTTCCAGATCGACATGAGCTAGAATTGGAGCCGATGTAAATGCCTTTTTAAGACTCTCGAAAGCCACGTCCGTTTCTTTAGACCAAATGAACGGTTGTCCCTTCCTGGTAAGTTGTGTGAGAGGTAGAACGATTTTTGAGTAATCTTGTATGAACTTCCGGTAAAAATTGGCAAAGCCTAGGAAGCATTGCACATCCCGCACCGAACGTGGAGTCTGCCATTCTACCACCATTTTGACCTTAGCTCGGTCCATGGAGATGCCTTCTGACGAAATGATGTAGCCGAGAAATTCCACTTGGTTGCACCCGAAATTACATTTTTCCAGCTTTGCATACAGACCATGTTCTCGAAGTCGTTTTAGTACTAATAGTACATGAGAATCATGTTCTTCTTGGGTCTTTGAATAAACCAGTAGATCATCCAAATAGATGATCAAACAATCATCCAATAGATCTCGGAATATATCATTAGCCATGTGCTGGAAGACTGCCGGTGCATTAGTGAGGCCAAACGGCATGACCGTATTCTCGAAGTGCCCATATCTGGTGCGAAACGCGGTCTTCCATTTGTCTCCTGGTCGGATCCGTACGAGGTTATATGCTCCCCGTAAGTCGATCTTCGTGAAGAACCTGGCACCATTGATCCGTTCTAAAAGACTTGAGATAAGGGGAAGAGCATACCTATTCCTGATTGTAACCTTATTCAGGCCACAGTAATCTACAACAAGACGAAGCGATCCATCCTTTTTCTTGACGAAGAAAATGGGCGCGCCGGCAGGAGATTTCGAATGCCGGATGAAACCATTTTCCAAATTCTCCTCTATATAGGCCTGAAGGACTTCCAGCTCGGTTGGTGACAAATTGTAGATCGGTCCCCATGGCGGCTCTTTTCCCGGTTGTAAATCGATGGGGCAATCGTACGGTCGATGATGAGGAAGTGTGTTGGCTTGTACTTTATCGAACACATCGGCGTAATGACGATACTTCTCGGGAAGTTGAACGGTGGATCCTTCTTTAGTGGTGCTGGAGGGGTTTACTGATATTTCAAAGAGGAACATTTCCTCCTTGTGCCCTTCTTTACGCAACTGACGTAGCGAAATGGTTGCCATCTTTTGAGTTGACCCTTGGGTTTGTCGACACCGGATTTCTCTTGTTCTCCAATCTATGTCTGGGTTATGTAACTCGAACCACGGTAATCCTAAAACTATTGGATGTTCTGGGATACTAATAATATTAAATGATACTACACATGCTAAGTTACCTAGGACAATATTAATGGGCTCTGACTCTTCTATGATATTTCCGGAAGCAATGGGACGTCCATCAATGACTACTACAGAGGCTGGACACTGGAGTTTTCTTAGGGATATCTTATGAGCTTGAGCAAATTTCTTATCCATAAAGCAAGAGTTAGCTCCGGAATCTAGGAGTGCTAGGACATGTACTGGAGGGGTACTTTTAGTACTAACTATTACTTGGGCTACGAACACATCACTAACTTGCTTAGAGGGAATGGAACCACTAATGGGCTGCACAGATCTAGGGCTGTCCAACCAAACGGCTCCTATTTTGGCTAGACTTAGTCGTTTAACTCTTCTTCTAACTGACTAAGGACATCAAATCTGTTTGCTAGATCTGGGCTATTAGTACTATTAGGACTATCAGATATCCCTACTGAAATAGGCTCGGGTTTAGTACAATTAGAACTAGCGACTATTTGGTTTACCTGTCTTCTTGGCCTTTGGGGGCAATTTATTGCAATATGTCCTGGTCCACCGCAGTAAAGACATAATCGATTTGTACGGCGTCGCTACTTTTCTTCTTCGGATAATGGCCCTCGACGACGTGTAGTGTCAATCTCCATCGGAGTCGGAGTATTCACTGGAGGCGCATTATATGACTCCCTCGGAAAAGGTCTTGCTACCACTGAGGCGTAGGTGGGCTCTGATCTTGCCCTCAGCATCTGTAGTTGTCGTTCCGAACGTCGCTCAAAGAGGTGGTTGTCACATCTCACCACGCGACTGATTGCTTCTGTTAAGGACTTTGGCTCTTCGGGGAAGGTCAAGAGTAAATCCTTGACGTCGTTGCGTAAACCATAACGGATTTGCTCCATCAACGCTTGATCATCCCAAGGGATATCAGCGGCGAGTAGGCGAAAATCTGCAGCATATGCGGAGGCTGGACGGTCACCTTGGTGTAATCGCCGAATTTTGTTGATTGCGGTCCTGATGCTGTCAATATCTCCGAAACATGCTTTAAACTCACCTAGAAACTCTTCAAAATTGTTGAGTAACGGGGATTCCTTTTGTAATAGTGGAGCGAACCATGCCAACGCTGAGCCACTTAACAAAGTGCCTACTAAACCCACTCGTGATGCATCGGTGGGATACTAGGAAGGATGCATTTGAATAACTAATCGTACCTGGTTAAGGAACCCTCTAAACTGTGCTCGCGTTCCATCGAACTTCGTGGGAAGGCTAATCTTGGGTTCTTTATGAATCCCTTGTGTTCCGGGCCCTTGTTATTGCATCGCTACGATGGTTGCTTCGAGTTGTTGCACGCGTAACGCAAGTTCCCCATGTTGTTGTTGCGTTTGCTGCTTTTCTAAGGAGATTTGCTGAAGATCCCCCAGCAACCGTTGGTTTTCTTGTTCCAAAGCATGGAACTTCTCTTTCAAGCATTGAAATTCCGAGAAAACATATTGATATTCTTTAGCGCTAACAGTGGCCATGGGATGAAAGAAAAGAGGAATAAGAGATTAGTAGGAAATGAGAGAGACAGAAGGTAGGAAAATCGGTTCAAACTGTCAGGAACAGTACTAAGACAGAGAAGGAATTAGTACTAAAAGAAGTATTAGTACTAAGAGAGGTGAAGAACTCTCGAGAGAAGGAAAGAGTGAGTGAGAGGGAGGGAGAGAGAGATCGAGAGAGAGAGAGAGAGTGATGATAAGAAAAGATATATATTATGTGAAGAAAATGTACAGTAGCTAGGAGGCTTAAGACTGGCGTTGAACCGATTTGGTTCGAAATAATGCCTTGTGCCTCCTTTTATAGTGTTCTAAGGAATACTCCTGAAGTTTCTATAACGTTCCAGAGAAATCTGGAATATACATCAATTTTCTATAATAAAATATAAATGAAAATAATATTCTATGTATTACAATGTATAGTCTAATGGTCAAGAGCTCGACCCATGTAGTATAAGGTCATGGGTTCGAGTCTTGCCATATCATGACATCGGCTAGCCCGTTAAGCTCTGGCATCTTTGGCACGGTATACTCGAGCCGGATTCCTTGATTTTGGTAGTATTCTTCGAACTGCCCGCGGTACTCTCTGCCATTGTCCGCTCGGACTACCTTCGGTTTTCGGCTGGTTTTCCCTCTAGGCCCTCGCTTGGAACTCTTTGAAGACGGATAACACTTGATCCTTCGTCTTCAGTAGGGAAGCCCACAACTTCCGGCTACAGTCATCAATGAAGGTCACGAAATACTGTGAACCACCATGCGACTTCGTATCCACATAGCATACCTCCATATGCATGTGTTCCAGCGGCATTTTTTTCCTCATCGAGGGCCTCGATTGGAAGGATGTCCGATTTTTCTTGTCGGCCAAGCAATCTGTGCACTTCTCAAGCTGCACTTTCTTCATCTCTAGAATGAGGTTGTCCTCAGCAAGCTTTCGCATCCCCTTTTGGCTCATATGGCACAACCTCCTGTCCCACAGTTCACCGACCCTGTCGGCTGCCACATTTGCTTCCCCTTGGCAAATTCGAGCATGCATGAAGTATAGTGTGTTGGTTTTTCGAGCTTGGGCCACGATTAGGCTCCCTCGACAGAACTTCATGACTCCGTTCCGGATGCTACTTGTGTAGCCTTCATCACCCAGTTGACCAATTGATATTAGGTTCAATCGAACCTCCGGAACATCTTGAACATCTTTCAACACGAGTTTGCACCCAATTGAGGTTACCAAACACACATCTCTTATGCCGACGATTCGGCATGCTCCTTCATTCCCCATCTTTACAGATTCGAGATCTCCGGCTTTGTAGGATGAGAAGCACTTTCGGTTGGGGGTTAGGTGAAACGACGCACCCGAATCGACCACCCATGTCGATTCTTCGCCAACGAGATTCACTTTGTTTTGCTCACTGATGAGCAACAACTCCTCACTCGCGACGATTGTCGAGGTGTTCTTCCTGTTCGGGATTTTCTTCGGCTCTAAACCATCAGCTCCCCCTTTCTTCTTTCGAAAGTGTCGAAAGTTTTCTAGAAGTGCCCCGGCTTCCCACATTAGAAGCATGTGGGGCCTCCCCCTTGACTTTGACCTTGTCGTCGATTTATCTCGGTCCTAGAGACTTCGATTTCGGCTTCTTCCCCAAATCGTGTCACCTTCGGTGACTAAGGCCTTCTGGTCGGTATTGGACTCTCGGTCCTTCTAGTGAGCTTCTTCATTTAGGAAGATCGACTTCACCTGCTCTAGGGACAGATGCTTCCCTTATGGTCACGCGTTGCCTAATGTGACAACCAACGTTTCCCAGTTGTCCGGAAGGGATTCCAACAACAATAGTGCTAGTACCTCTTCTGCAAGAGGTACTTCGAAAGAGGTGGTTTGATTCATCAGTCCTTGGAAGGCATTAATATGCTCCGCCATGTTGGAGTTGTCTTGATACTGGAGTCTCACGATTTTCCTGAAAACTGAGACTCTGTTCACGACGTTATTGTTTTCGAACATCACGCCAATCTTCTTCTAGAGGACGTCGGCACTCGTCTCTTCGTTTAAGTTGTTGTATCTAAACTAATGTCTATAAAACACCTTATATATGTTGCCACCTTCAGATGCATGACTTCCCAAGTTGATCCATCAATCTTTGCACCAGTAGCGAGAGGCATTTGCACATGAGCATGTCTCTCATCTTCGACTTCCACATTGAGTAGTTGGAGCCAGTTAACTTGAACACGCCGCCGAATGAGTCTTCCATGGCTCTGATACTAGTTTGTTGAGAATCGACCGGCCACAACCGGTTTCACGTTCGTATGTTGGTGCAAAGAAACGAGCGAAATATATACGCCGACAAAAACGAGGAAAAACAGAAAGAACAAAGACACAAATATTTAACGTGGAAACCCGAAATGGGAAAAAACCACGGGGGTCCACAAACCCCAAGAAACTAAATCACTAAGTAGGGAGAGGAATACAGGGAGTCTCGCAAGCACCAACCTCGAGCTCGTCTTCATCTAACAGACGATGGATGTCAGGAATAGTATTGAGACAGAGAAGAAACTAGTACTAAGAGAGGAATATTAGTACTAAGAGGAATAGAGGGTGTAGAACACTCGGGTGAGAGAAGAAATTAGTACTAAGAGAGGAATATTAGTGCTAAGAGGCTGTAGAGAAAGAGAGAGATCGAGGGAGAGAAAATGATGGTGACAATGATATATTATGTGAAAAGAATATACAAGGAAGGCTATGAGGCTTAAGACTGGCGTTGAACCGATTTGGTTCGAAATAATGCCTTGTGCCTCCTTTTATAGTGTTCTAAGGAATACTCCTGAAGTTTCTAGAATGTTCCAGAGAAATCTAGAATATACATGAATTTTTTATAGTAAAAATAATATCTTACGTATTACAATAGATAGTTTAATGGTCAAGAGCTCAACCCACATAACATAAGGTCATGGGTTCGTGTCTTGCCATATCATGACGCTATCCCTTTCCTTTAAAACGACGAGTGTCACGAATCGTTTTGGATTGAGATCATTAATCTTTCCAATACTACGGAAAGGACCTAATCGCCGATAATCCAACTTCTCGCATGGGCGTTAAAACGTTAAAACTGGATGGAAGCCGATGACGATCCACGTAAACCTTGTGTGTTTGTTGAGCTTGATGTAGATGAGTAGATAAATCTGGTTGTATCTTGCGTAACCGCTCCAAACGATCCTCTGCGCAAGAAAAGGTGCTTCCCGAATTTCGAGACAAACTGGGGTCCACGGTCGCTGATGATATTATTGGGAAGGCCATGATGCCAACATACTTCACGCATGACAGTTTCGGCGGTTTCTTCACTGGAGATTTCCTTAGTACATGGTAGGAAATGAGCCATCTTCGTATATCGATCTACTAATGTTAAAATGGCATTGAATCCCTGAGAGACTGGAAGATCTGTGATGAAATCTAGAGCAATGGATTGTCATGGCTTGCTTGGACTTGCTAATGGTTCTAATAAACCATATGGATGATGCCTTCACATTTTTGCTCTGCAACATGTATCACAAGTCTGAACAAAATCTTCGACAAATTGTCGCATACAGGGCCACCAGAATGATCGTTGTACTAAATCTAATGTCTTAGTACTACCAAAATGCCCAACTGTATATGTGTCATGACAGTTTTGAACTACTCGAAGGTGGCAAGAACTATTAGGAACATACAAGAATTTCTTAAAGAATAGTAATCCATCATGACATTCGAATTGTCGATAGTCCATACCTGGTTGTTGCAACTATGAACAAGATGCTCGAGAAGGATCAATTTGTGCTAGAATGGCTTGGGCGAAAGCATCTGTCTTCAAGTCCTCACGTATGGTATCGATAACGTGGGAATCCAAGGGCATGCCGAAGGCCTGTGTTGCTTGCAGTCGTGCCGGTTCCAAGATTACTTGCTTTTGGTTATCGAAAGCTGGCTCGTCGGGACGCGGTGCTAGATATGAACACCGTGATAATGCATCTGCCTTCCCTTGGTGCTTCCCTGGATGATATGTAATTTTGAAGTCGAAACGTGTGAAGAATTGGGCCCACTGAGCGTGACGTCGATTTAACACACGAACACTCTGAAAGTAAGCAAAGTTTTTGTGATAATTGAATACGGTGACTTGATGAGAGGATCCCTTTAGAAAATGCCTCCATTGCGTAAAAGAGTTCATTATTGCTAATAGCTCCTTATCATGACTTTTATAGTTGATTTCGGCGTGTCAAACTTGCGTGAGTGGAAAGCCACAAGATGTAGCTTTTCATCATTACCTTCTTGTTACAGAATGCTACCTAATGCGAAATCCGACACGTCCACTTCCATGATGAATGGTTTTTCCGGATCAACGTGAGCTAGAATAGGACCCGATGTAAATGCCTTCTTAAGATTCTCAAAATCCATGTTCGCTTCTTCAGATCAAATGAACGATTGTCCCTTCTTAGTAAGTTGTGTGAGAGGTAGAACAAGCTTTGAGTAATCTTGTATAAACTTACGGTAGAAATTGGCAAAGCCTAAAAAGCATTGCACATCTCACAACGAACGCGGAGTTTGCCACTCTACCACTATTTTGACCTTAGCTGGATCCATGGAGATGCCTTCCGAGGAGATGACACAGCCCAAAAATTCCACCTGGTTGCACCCGAAACTACATTTTTCTAGCTTTGTATAAAGACCATGTACTCTAAGTTGTTTTAGTACTAATAGTACATGAGAATTATGCTCTTCTCGGGTCTTCAAATAAACCAGTAGATCATCCAAATAGATGATCAAACTAACATCCAAGAGATCTCGGAATGTATCATTTGCCATGTGTTGGAAGACTATTGGCGCATTAGTGAGGCCGAACGGCATGACCGTATACTCGAAGTGCCCGTATCTGGTACGAAACGTGGTCTTCCATTCATCTCCTGGTTGGATCCATACGAGGTTATATGCTCCCCGTAAGTTGATCTTCGTGAAGAATCTTGCACCATTGATCCGTTCTAAAAGACTTGAGATAAGGGGAAGTGCATACTGTTGAGATTTGACGCTATCAAATCTTTCGCCTCCCGGCCACAACCGGGCCAACACGGATCAATGCAGCAGAAAATAGGAAATACAGAGAAAGACACGAGAGACGAATACACAGGGTATAACGTGGAAAACCCTAAACGGGAAAAACCACGGGAGTGCACAACTCCAACTATCACTATGAACAGGGATGTACAATGGTGAAGCTTCAAGGCAACGACCTTGAGCTCACTGTCTTCGCCACAGGCGGCGGCAATACACAGAGGCGTCGACCTCTTCCTCTCTCTCTCTCTCTCTCTCTCTCTCTCTCTCTCGGCTGCTCACACTTCGCTCTCTCGGCTGAAAACAGAAAATGAGCAACAACCAAAACTGTTTGCCCTAAGTCATATTTATACATATATGACTTTCGGGCTATTTACAAATATAGCCTCAAGGGCCCTTGGCAAACATATTCACAGATATGTCCCCGTATCCGGATCTCTCTCCGGGTACATACGTCATCCGGCTCCGTAACCGGGGTCTTCAGCATCCGGCTCCGTAACCGGGGTCTTCATCATCCGGCTCCGTAACCGGGGTCTTCATCATCCGGATCCGTAGCCGGGTACTCTTCATCCGGCTTCATGCCGGGTACTCTTCATCATACGGTTCGGTAACAGCCTCCGGGCTTGCCGTCATTCATCTCCGGACATCCCATCCGGAGGGACCGAAATCCCAACAAACTCCCCCTTCACTTCGGCATGGGATGTCTCTCCAATCCGATCCTCTTCCGGCATGCTTCCAGCTTGTCGGGTGTGAGCACTTTGGTCAGCATATCTGAGCCGTTCTCGTCCGTGTGGATCTTCGCCAGCACGAACTCCTTGTCTTCTATCCTTTCCCGGATCCAGTGGTATCTACGCTGGATGTGCTTCGTCCGGGAGTGATAGGCCGCGTTCTTCGCAAGGTGGATTGCACTCTGACTGTCGCAGTAGAGTCGGTACTCCTCCTGTTGGATACCGAGCTCTCTAATGAAGTCCTTCATCCATATTATTTCCTTGCCGGCTTCAACAGCCGCCATGTACTCCGCCTCCGTGGTTGACAACGCAACCGTCTTCTGCAGCCTCGACTGCCATGAAACAGCTCCCCCTGCATACGTCATCACATACCCTGATGTGGACCGGCTGGTATCTGCATCAGCCGACATATCCGAATCGGTGAAGCCGTCGAGTTCGGGCTTGCCGGAGCCGAATCGGAGGCACATGTTTGCCGTGCCCTTCAGGTATCGGAGTATCCATTTGGCCGCGTTTCAATGCTCTTTGCCGGGATTGCTCATGTACCGGCTCACCACTCCGACTGCATATCCTATGTCCGGTCTCGTACACACCATGGCATACATCAAGCTCCCGACGGCTGAGGCATACGGCACTTTCATCATATCCTCCTTTTCAGCCTTTGTCTTGGGACTTTGCTTGCTGGACAGCTTGCAGTTTGCCGGTAGGGTTGATCCGACCGGTCTTGCTTCCGACATGTTGAACCGTTGAAGCACCTTTGTCACGTACTTCTCTTGTGACAGCCACAACTGCTTCTTGCTCCGGTCCCGGATGATGTGCATCCCTAGTATTTGTCTCGCCGGACCCAAGTCCTTCATTGAGAAGGTTCGGTGAAGAGCCTTCTTCAGCATCCGTATCTTGACCTGGTCTCGTCCGACGATCAACATGTCGTCCACGTACAGGAGGAGTATTAGAAAGTCTCCTCCTTCGAACTTCTTCACAAACACGCAGTGGTCAGACTGCGTTTTGAGGTACCCTTCGTCGGTCATGAAGGAGTCGAACTTCCGGTACCATTGCCGGGGAGCCTGCTTCAGTCCGTAAAGGCTCTTCTTCAACCGGCATACCAGGTGCTCCTTCCCTTTCTTCTCGAATCCTTCCGGTTGCTGCATGTAGATCTCTTCTTCGAGGTCACCGTGAAGGAATGCCGTCTTCACGTCCATCTGTTCTACCTCAAGGTCCATGCTTGCCGCTATGCTCAGCACCGTCCGGATGGAGGTCATCTTCACTACCGGGGCAAATATCTCGTCGAAGTCGACGCCCTTCTTCTGCTGAAACCCCTTCACCACGATCCGGGCTTTGTATCTCGGGGGGTTTCCGGCATCTCCCGGTTTCAGCTTGAACACCCACTTGTTTCGAAGTGCCCGCTTTCCTTTCGGCAACTCCACAAGTTCATATGTGTGGTTCTCATGCAGGGAATCCATCTCGTCCTGCATGGCACTCAACCACCTGCGGCTCTGGGTGTCATGCTTTGCTTCTTCAAAGCTCTCCGGCTCCCCTTCGTCGGTTAGCAGCACGTGCTCTGGTTCCGGAAATCTCCGGGGGGCCCTTCTCTCTCTTAGAGGATATCTCCGTTCCAGAGCTTCGGTAACCGGTTCTTCCGATTCTTCTTCATCCGAATCCATTTCGGGATCGGGGCCGGTTCCGGTATCATTTTTATCTTCTTCGGCCGGTTCTGTTTCTTCACCGTCTTCGGCCGGATCCTCGAGTGCTAACCGGTCCCTTGCCGGTCGGGACTGCTCCTCGTAGAGTTGATCCTCACCGGTCGACTTTGAGCTCTTCATCTTCTTCTCCGACTCCCAGTCGGCGAGTGTCTCGTCCTCCATGAAGATGATGTCTCGACTCCTGAATATCTTCTTGTCGACCGGGTCCCATACTCGGTAGCCGAACTCGTCGTCGCCGTAACCGAGGAATATGCATGGCCGGGTCTTTGGATCTAACTTTCCTCTCCGGTCCTTTGCCACATGCACGTATGCGAGACACCCGAACACCTTCAGATGCCGGTAGGACACTTCCTTACCGGTCCACACTCTCTGCGGCGTGTCTCCGTCCAAAGGTACTGAGGGTGATCTGTTTATCACATATGTCGCCGTCGACATTGCCTCAGCCCAAAATCCCTTGGGTAATTTCGCATGCGCCAGCATACTCCGGACCCTCTCCATTATGGTCCGGTTCATCCTCTCGGCCAGCCCGTTCAGTTCCGGCGTCTTCGGCACGGTAAACTCGAGCCGGATTCCCTTCGAGCGGCAGTACTCCTGGAACTGCCCCCGGTATTCCCCTCCGTTATCCGCTCGTATCGCTTTCAGCTTCTTGCCGGATTCCCTTTCCACTCTCGCGTGGAGATCTTTGAAGACGGACAATACTTGGTCCTTTGTCTTCAACGGGGCCGTCCACAGCTTCCGGCTGTGATCATCAATGAATGTTACGAAGTACTGGGCTCCGCCATGTGACTTTGTTTCTACCTGACACACATCGGTGTGCACCAACTCCAATGGTGCGCTACGTCTCGTCGGTGGCCTTGAGTGGAAGGAGGTCCGGTTTTGCTTACCGGCCAGACAGTCGGTGCACTTCTCCAGGTGCACATGCTTCACTGGAATAAGGTTGTCTTCTGCAAGCCTCTTCATCCCCTTCTCACTCATGTGGCACAGTCTTTTGTGCCACAGCTCACCGGCAGTGTCGGCTGCCACATTCAGCTCTTCCGGACATAACCGGGCATTCATCAGGTACAGTGTGTTGACCTTCCGGGCCCGAGCCACTATCAGGCTCCCCTTGCTGAACTTCATGACACCGTTCCGGATGCTACCCGTGTAGCCTTCATCATCTAGCCTCCCGGCCGAGATCAGGTTCAATCGGACCTCCGGAACGTGTCGCACATCCTTCAGCAGCATCTTGCATCCGGTTGATGTCATCAGCCACACGTCTCCTATGCCGGCAATCCGGCATGTGCCTTCATTTCCCATCCGGACACAGCCGTGCTCACCGGCTGTGTAGGATGAGAAGTATTTCTTCTCCGGGGTCAGGTGGAACGACGCTCCGGAATCGACCACCCAGGTCATCTCTACACCGGCAAGGTTCAGCTCCCTCTCTTCGGTAATAAGCATTATCTCTTCTTCACTTGCCGCGAGTGCCGTCGTTCCTTTCCGATCCTGCCCTCGCCGATCCGGACCTCTCCGGTCCGTGGCTCCCCGGTATGCACCGTTTCTCTCCGGTGACTTCTTCGAATCGGTGTCGTCGGCTCCGTTGTCCTTTCGGTAATGCCGACAATTCTTCCGGAAGTGCCCCGGCTTCCCACAGTGGAAGCATGTGGGCCTTCCTCTTGACTGCGACCGGGTCCCCGACTTCTCCCGTCTTTGCGGACTCCGGTTCCATTGTCTTCCCCGATCCGATTCGGTAAGCAGCGCCTTCGAGTCGGAGGCCGGTTCTTTATCTCTCCGACGCGCTTCTTCGTTCAAAATACTCGTCTTTACCGTTTGTAAGGACAAGTTGTCTTCCGTGCAGGAGGTGCTGAGAGTCACCACCAAGTTCTCCCAGCTGTCCGGCAATGTACACATCAGGATGATGGCTTGCATTGCATCCTCCAACGGGAACTTGATCGCCGCAAGCTGGTTCACGAATCCCATGAACGTGCTTACGTGTTCCACCATACTCTCGCCGTCCCGGTACTTGAGGTTCACAATCTTTCTCATCAGGGAGGTCCGGTTCAACGCATTCTTCCTCTCGTAGAGGCCCGACAGCTTCCTCCACATCTCATATGCGTTGGTGTCGTTCGCCACGTGTTGTAGAACGCTCACGTCGACGTATTGCCGAATGGTTGCAACGGCTTTCCGGTTCAGAAGCCTCCACTCCGTCTCAAGTACCCCCTTGGGTATTTCCGACCTGTCGATCGGTTCATACAGGTCCCGAACAATGAGCAGATCCTCCATCTTTATCTTCCAGTCGGCGTAGTTCTGCGCGTTCAGCACCATCATGCCCGGAGGCCCACTACCGCCGCCTTCCATTTTCTGTGTTACCGTCGCTCTGATACCAGATTGTTGAGATTTGACGCTATCAAATCTTTCGCCTCCCGGCCACAACCGGGCCAACACGGATCAATGCAGCAGAAAATAGGAAATACAGAGAAAGACACGAGAGACGAATACACAGGGTATAACGTGGAAAACCCTAAACGGGAAAAACCACGGGAGTGCACAACTCCAACTATCACTATGAACAGGGATGTACAATGGTGAAGCTTCAAGGCAACGACCTTGAGCTCACTGTCTTCGCCACAGGCGGCGGCAATACACAGAGGCGTCGACCTCTTCCTCTCTCTCTCTCTCTCTCTCTCTCTCTCTCTCTCTCGGCTGCTCACACTTCGCTCTCTCGGCTGAAAACATAAAATGAGCAACAACCAAAACTGTTTGCCCTAAGTCATATTTATACATATATGACTTTCGGGCTATTTACAAATATAGCCTCAAGGGCCCTTGGCAAACATATTCACAGATATGTCCCCGTATCCGGATCTCTCTCCGGGTACATACGTCATCCGGCTCCGTAACCGGGGTCTTCAGCATCCGGCTCCGTAACCGGGGTCTTCATCATCCGGCTCCGTAACCGGGGTCTTCATCATCCGGATCCGTAGCCGGGTACTCTTCATCCGGCTTCATGCCGGGTACTCTTCATCATACGGTTCGGTAACAGCCTCCGGGCTTGCCGTCATTCATCTCCGGACATCCCATCCGGAGGGACCGAAATCCCAACACATACCTATCTCTGATGGTGACCTTATTCAAGCCACGGTAATCTACAACGAGACGAAGTGATCCATCCTTTTTCGAATGCCAAATGAAACCATTTTCCAAATTCTCCTCTATATAGGCTCGAAGGACTTCTAGCTCGGTTGGTGACAAATTGTAGATCGGTCCCCATGGTGGCTCTTTTCCCGGTTGTAAATTGGTGGGGCAATCATATGGTTAATGGTGAGGAAGTGTATTGGCTTGTACTTTATCGAACACATCGGCATAATGATGATACTTCTTTGGAAGTTGAACGGTGAACTCCTCTTTAGTGGTGTCAAAGGGTTTTACTGATATTGAGAAGAGAAACATTTCTTCCTTGTGTCCTTCCCGCAACTGATGTCGCGAAATGGTTGCAATCCTCGGGCTTGTTGATACTGGATTTCTCTTGTTCTCCAATCTATGTCTGGGTTATGTAATTTGAACCACGGTAATCCTAAAACAATGGGATGTTCTGGGATACTAATTATATTAAATGATACTACACACGTTGTCGGGGTAGTTGTGGTTCGTGTAGCGAAGTCAGAAGGACTAAGGTTAAGGGGAGTTGAAGGAACTTTTATAAGGCTTGCGCACAAATGTTAGGAAGATTAAGGATAAGAAGAATAAGAGTTTAAAGTAATGTGTGTGTGTGAGAGAGATGAGTATAGATAAAAGAAAGCGACAATGTATGATTCAA
Organism: Azolla caroliniana; assembly: GCF_043228905.1. NCBI lineage: Eukaryota > Viridiplantae > Streptophyta > Polypodiopsida > Salviniales > Salviniaceae > Azolla > Azolla caroliniana. Next base: position 24,185 of record NW_028230476.1, read on the forward strand.
GAAGCAAGATAGAGACAAAGTATGATTTAAGAAAAAAAAGTATATGATATGAACATGATATATATTACGAATACAAGATTTTACCAACTTTACAATGCTTGATAGCAAGATGAACCCTTTCTCTACCGACTCTTGATTCGAACCCTTGACTCCAACTTGGAAACACGAGCCTCTTCACCAACAAGCTAAAAACGTTTGTTTCTTTGATTATCTTATTTCTCTAACTTTCTCTTCTTGATTGATTACCTTGTTTTCCCCTTTTGTTTTCCTTTCCCCTCTTTTTATAAGTATTGCCATGCATATGGTAATGTGTAGTAGCATGGCATGCATGAGTTACATGTGATGCATGATCGCCATTTGGCGCACATGCATTGCATGTGATGCATGATAGCCATCATGCTCATTTGAGCTCCCATGTATGAACAAATATATGGGATAAGTATAATGATGGATATGACCCTAAAATAAATATCCTAGCTTAGTGGTGTATGCTTTGTGCTTGATATACAATATTTACGTTTATTCTTATATAGTGAAGCACATTCTTGAGAACATTTCTAAAAACAAATAGCTTACCCTAGTGGTATATACATTGTGCTTGGTTTATAAGGTTGTGGGTTCGAGTTTTTGAAATATTATTGAATTTAATATTTAAATTTATTTTTATATCGTGAAGCAAATCCTTCACGACAACGCTAGATTATCTAGGACAATATTAACAAGCTCTGACTCTTCTATGATATTTCCGAAAGCAATGGGACGACCATCAATGACTACTACAGAGGTTGGACATGGGAGTTTTCTAAAAGATATCTGATGAGTTTGGCAAAATTCCTATCCATGAAGCAAGAATTAGCTTCGGAATCTAGAAGTGCTAAGACATAGCACTCTGGCTCGCCTTCATCAGTCAAGAGGATGTATTGACTAGCATATGTTGTTGGTGCTCTCATTTCTCTGAGTGGGTATCTCCTTCCACTCATTGTCGGCTCTCGTTTGAGTGTCTCTCCTGACTCTCCTCTTTGCTTGGGTTCATATATGTTGATTGGCTTCTCAAGGTTGGACAATTCCAACTCGTATTCCTCGATCGACCTTAACAGTTTTGTCGACTCAGTCTCATAGTCAGTCGGCTGGTCTCTTCGAGGTGACCAACTCGGAATCGGATGTTCTGACTGGTTGTCTCCGAACCGTCGACTGTGTCGGTTCACTTAGCCTCAACTCGATAGTAGTGGAGGTTGACTGGTTAGTCTACTTCAATTGCTTCCAGTTCTCTATTGCTCTTGTTTTCCAAGAAGACTACGTCCCGACTCCTCACTACCTTCTTATTGACTAGGTCCCATAGCCTATAGCCAAACTCATCTTTAGAGTATCCCATGAATATGCATGCTTTTGACATTCTGTCGAGTTTCGCCCTCTGATCCTTCGGTACATGCATATACACCAAACATCCGAACACCCTCAGATGTTGGTAGGTGACATCCTTTCCCGTCCACACCCTTTGTGGGACATCGCTCTTCAATGGCACTAAGGGAGACCTGTTGATCAGGTAAACAATTGTATACATCGCCTCAACTCAATAAGAATTCGACAGTTTAGCAAGAGAGAGCATGTTCCTCACTCTCTCCAAGATTGTTCGATTCATCCTCTCTGCAAGCCCGTTCAACTCAGGGGTCTTCGACACTGTGTATTCAACTCGAATACCTTGGGCCTTGTAGTATTCCTCAAAACTGCCCTCTATATTCACCACCGTTGTCGGTTCGGACAACCTTCAACTTCCGACCCGACTCTCGTTCAGCTCTTGCCTGGAACTCCTTGAAGAATGACAGTACTTGATCTTTTGATTTTAATACAAAATCCCACAACTTCCAACTGTAGTCATCAATAAAGGTTACAAAGTATTGTCCACCTCGGTGTGATGGAGCATCTACATAGCACACATCCGTGTGTACTAGTTCCAGTGGCACTTCTCTTCTCCCTGGTGGTCTAGAGTGGAATGTTGCTCTGTTCTGCTTTCCGATTAAGCAGTCGACACACTTCTCTAGGGGCACTCCCTTGACTTCTGGTAGGAGTTTCTGGTTGGCTAACAAATGCAGTCCCTTCTCGCTCATCTGGCCTAGCCTCTTATGCCATATCTCTTCTACTGAGTTAGCTGCCATGTTCACTTCCGACTTGCACAATCGAACATGCATCATATACAATGTGCCTTCTTTCTGTGCTCGGGCCACTATAAGATTTCCTCAGCAGAACTTCCACTTGTCATTCTGAAAGCTACCACTGCAACCTTCATCATCCATCCTTCCAGTCAATATCAAATTCAATCTAATATCGGGGACGTGTCGAACATCCTTCAGAGTTAGCCGACATCTTGTCGACGTCGTCAAGTGGACACTTCTGACTCTGGCTATTTTGCACTCTCCACTGTCACCCATCTTTACGTAGCCATGATCCCCGGCTATGTAAGTCGAGAAATACTCTCTCGATGGAGTTATGTGGAAGGATGCACCAGAGTCGATCACCCAAGTGCATTCTTCGCTTGCAAGGTTTGCACTTGTTTGTTCGCAAATGAACAAAAACTCTTCATTGCTCGTAGCAATGGCCGAAGTGTTCTTCTCATCAGGAATCTTCTTGGGTTCGACATTGTCTCCAACAAACTTGTCTTTTCTCATTTGTCAACAATCCTTCTGGAAGTGTCTAGGCTTTCCACAATAAAGCACATGAGCTTACCTCTGGACTTTGACCGGGCTTGAGACTTTTCTCTCCTTGGTGGACTTCTTTGCCGGTTCCTCCCTCTACTAATGTGTTGAGTCAAATTTGACTCAGACTAGACTAGAGCACCCTTGTCCTTCCTTCTCACTTCCTCATTCAGGATGCTTGTCTTCACCGCTTGTAAAGACAAGTTCTCTTCTTGACATGAGGTGCTGAGAGTAACCACCAGGTTCTCCCACTTATACAGCAGTGTGCCCATTAGCAAGATGGCCTGCATGGCATCATCGAGGGGAAACTTGGTTGCATCAAGTTGATTCACATACCCCATGAATGTGTTGATGTGTTCGACAATGCTCTCACCGTCTCTGTATTTCAGCCATACAATCTTTCTCATTAGTGAGGTTTTATTGAGGGCGTTCTTCCTCTCATATAGACCTGACAGTTTCTGCCACATCTCGTGAGCATTCGTGTCATTCGCCATATGTTGAAGGACACTTACATCGACGCACTGTCGAATGGTGGCCACCGCCTTCCTATTGAGAAGTTTCCATTCCGACTCTAATACCCCCATGGGTATTTCTGCTTTGTCGATGGGCTCGTACAAGTCTTTGACTATGAGAAAATCCTCCATCTTTCTCTTCCAGTCTACATAGTTCTAAGAGTTCAGAACTATCATTCCTGGGAAGCCGCTCACACCTCCTTCCATGCTTGCACCTCAAGCTCTAATGCCAGTTTGTTGAGAAACGAATCGTCAATCCGCAATAAAAGGAATGCGTTGAAATACACAGTTGGGAAACACAGAAGATAATATGCACTGATGTTACGTGGAAACCCTAAAGCGAGAGAAAACCATGAAGAACAAAGCTTCATTATATATAATGAATATACAAGGACAAGATTAGAGTACAACACTCTCTAATCTGAATGTATCGGCCACGTAGGGCTCTTATCCAGCACGCCTATGTTGCTGCTCACACAGTCTCTCCCCCCCCCCCCCCCCCCTCTCACTCTTCTCTATCATTCTCTACAACTATACATTTGCCCTAGGCGTATTTATACTAATACATCATATGGGTTACTTACAAGTGTAGCCCCTACTACAGATCGCTACTATTATTATAGCTATAATAATAATAGTCAACAGTTAATCAGTTGACTCCCTATTTGTTAACTCTTTGACTGTCGGCTCTCCTCGGCCCGAACAGTCGGCTCTTCCTTGTCTTCAACTATCGGCTACTTCCAAACAATCAGCTCCTCCCACGGGAGGGATATATTCCCAACACTTTCTAATAGATATGCCACAAGTTACAACTCAAGGGTATTCAATTGGATTGAGCTTTGTCATTCTTGTTTGAATATACTAAACGTACACATCTTTTATCATCATAAATTGTTTGTTTACTGCATACACCTTCCTAACACTTGGTATCATGAGCAAGGATTAATTCATCTCTTGTTTTCATATATTGGTTTATATATTGCAATACTGTGGAATCATCTAATGATGGTTGAGTACATTGTGGAATTTAGTTTCATAGGGGATTTCTTTTGCCAATGCAATCAAAGACATCACTAATGAAGCAAAAGTTTTTATGTGCAAAAGGGCAACCATAGTTTTCAATGCTAATTCTAGTAGGAATATGAGTTGTAGAGTGTTTGAGGTATAAGACCCATAGAAAGCTTGTGCTATCGTGGCGTCGTGGCAAACTTGTAAGAGTGGGGCATTAAAATGATGTTTAAGTTACCACTCCATTAATTTCCATACATTCTATGTATAGTCAAAATATCTTTAGGTCTTTTGAAAAAACTTCAAGATCCTTCTCAATTGCCATAGAGACCATCTAGAAGCATTGACATAACACTTCAATTAACTGAAGTGATAACCTTGTAACACTACAAAGATCTACTCAATGAAGCAAAACTACATGTGTCAGACAAACATAGAACTCAAAAAAGAAAAAAAAAACTGATGCCAAACAAAAGTAAAGATCAACAGATAAAAGAAAGTAGCACAAGCCAAAGGAAATATAAGAAACATAAAATAAGGCACAAAAACCAGTGATTTCAAAATGTATTATGTGAATAAAAATTATATGGTGTAGTGGAATACTCATACACAATGTATTTTGTAACCACTAAAAGCCCCTATCTTGTTGTCAGTAAGATATGAAAGCAATTATCGCTAATGACTTAGAAAAAACCATGGTTAAAATACAATTTGAAGGAATACACGATAAACCAAAATCTTTGAGCTCTAAAAAAATGGCATATCCTTGTATGAATACCTGGATTATTCCATTTCACACTCGGTTGAGAGAAAGAAACATAAAAGCATCGTAACTTAGCATTTATTCAGCATCCCACGACCGAAATATTCGGCTATGACCGAGAATCCATCATCTGAATTCCTCAACAACTGGAAGAACCGATCGTGATCATTGGCATTTTGCTCCAAATTATGCTTCATATCGAGCAAAGTGCGATTCGAGGGAGCGCAAATGGGGCACTCCTTCTCATTATCACCAAGACAACGTTGATGGAATGAATGCATACACAAGAAATGAACAGCGGGAAGATCCAAGGCCGAAGTGCATGCAGAGCATTTGCTTAGTTGGAAAATCCTTGCATTTGTCCGAAGATCATGGATCTCTTTTCGCATCAAAATAGTTTCTTTCTGCAGACAAAAAGCAAAAACAAAACAATGAAAATATCCATAAATGAGCAAAATATAGCAAGACATTCATTAGATGGCACACAATGTGTTAAACATGTTTACCTTTCATAGTCAAACAAGATGTATGGATATAGTTTTGGTTATAGGTTCCATATGTATGAACTCCTAGTTGTAGTTTCTACTTTTCGGTAACAAAATGAACGTTTTCGTTTCTGTTAAAAAAAGTATGATTGTTCCAATACACTGGTCACACATGGAAACAGACCGAATGCATAAGGTTAGAGATAAGGAGGAAAACATCAGTACAACTAATTATAGTGATTGACCATTTGAGCATATACTGTTAATTGCCTGGCTTTCAACATGATTACAAAAGAGAGGAAATGGAGAACAGATATCATTAAAGTGGACAGTGAGGACTTGGATCAATTTAAAAGATGACCCATTGTTAAGCCCTTCTCTTTATGTCCCCTAGATGATTTCATTGTTCAACCAAGTATGTGGAGAAAAACACACACCCTTTGCACAATGATAGGTCAGGTCTAGACATCAGTTCATCAACTGAGGATAAAGACAGGACAATATACAAATATAGCTTTTGTAGAACACATGTCAGCTTTGAAATCAAGAAGTTGAATATGAGGAGCATTATGCATGTCTGAAGAGGATATCCTAGTCTCTTTGGAGAAGAATTCGGACCTCTTGGTAGAGTGATTGAACACACTGACAAAGGATGCCTAGGAACTTTTATTCATGAAAAAAAGAGCCTCTTGAGGAAGAGGGTGACACTCACAGATCCATCTATAACAATAGAAGATTTATGAGAAGTTTCTTCTATACGGATATACATACACAAGAACCACCCATCTCCAACAGGTGGTTGTAGCTTCAAGTGAGTGAGGGACATTTTCTATGTCTTGCCTCCAACACCATGGCCCATCCATCCGTACCTGAACACAGCCATGTAATAATACAATTAAAGGAGGGCTTCAGAAGCCAGAAATTTCTGTCTGCAGATATCATTGATCAATCACCTCTCTTGGTGAGTATTGTAGTTACCCATAACTAGATACATCTATTAAAATGTTTATATTTCCCAAAGCTAGATTAAGAAACACATTTCTTTTGTTTTCTCTCTGACAAAATGGTCAAGAGATCTCATCCACATATAACCCAAAGAGCATTGGAGAGAGAGTAGGGCCCCCTCTTTCATTACAATGGCGAGTGAAAACCCCTCGAGGCGCAGGACTCTACACACTACTGTTTGGTAAATAAAATGCATGGAGAAGGCAATGCCAAAAAACATACATAATCAGTACACAGACCATCTTCCTCAAAAAAACATGGAATACTCTTCCATCGCTATAAATATTTCGAATACCTGATACTTATCAATTGTTTTCTGGTCCTCTTCAATGAATTGTGATATCTGTTGAAACTGGCGAGCAATATAGTCTTTCACAACTGTTAATTTCAAAGTTGGGTTTTTGGCAAGCGTCTGCAATACGATAAGAGGAGGAAGCAGATTATCTTTTTCAACATACGTAAGAACTTCCTTCACTTCCTTGGAACAGTCTTCTCCCCGTTCCCCGAAATACTGCAGCACATCAGACCAAAGCGAAGAGTCTCCACCCCTACTAGAATCAGCTAATCTCTTGCAGCAAGAAATAAGTCCCTGATAATCTTTGTCTTGCATATAGCAAGCCATGACATCCTTATAAAGTTTCATTTTTTCATACAAAAAGAGAAGACCATCTCTAAACCCATGCATTTCACACAGCACAACTGCCAGATCTTCATCATATCGAGGTTGTTGTTCATGAGGAGGCCATCCACTCTTAAGCAATGCTAGACCTTTCATACGCCGATCTGCTCGTTCTTCTTTTGACTCTACGAGAAATTCTCCAGCTGCCACTTCTGCTTTACCTTTACTTGTTCTTTTAGAAAGCAAATCAGTCGAGGAATATCCACCCCTTGATGATACCTTAATATTCAGACTTTTAGACCTGTTCAAACTAGTTTGATTTGTATCTATCTTCTCCGGTGGTTGTGACAGGCTAGGTGCAGAAATATCTTCAGAAAGATAAAGTTCCAAAAGGGTATTATGTATCTCTACATGGGCTAGAGATTCTTTCACCTTCGCGATATACTGTTCCAAGAAAAACATCAGCTCTTTAGGCTGGTCAACAAAAATGTGTACAAAATCTACAGGGGATGGGAGATATTCTGGCACACCGTTGCTGTGTATACTATTTTGCGGTCCATCTCCAACACAAATACCCAATAGTACATCAATAGTTTCTGCCGGTTTATGGCAAACAAGAATTTTCCCATATTGTTTCAGTCTTAAAGCAGACTCATACAGTGAAAGGCTGGCGATGTATTGAAAAGCTTCGTCGTATCCACCTAAATCCTCAAGCAATATTTTCAAATACCACTCATGTTCACCAGCTTTTTTTGCAACATACATAGCATGTTGGTGATAACCTGCTGCACGACACACCTTCACAGCTGTCTCTACATCAAACCGAAGCTCCCCATCTCCTTTAATGAAGTCATCCAATTTCGCCACAGCTTTAAGTTTCGTAAAACAATTTATCAAGAGAGTTGTATGGTCAGGAGTAGCCAAACCCTTCTCATGAAGCTTCTCTAAATAGTTTGTTAGATTGTGGATTCTCTGTGCATCTAGAAACTTCTGGATCACATATGATGGTTCTAATTGTCCTATTGTCCTGATATATTGGGCCATTGCTTCATCATAATCTTGTTTTCCATATAAATGATCGCCATACTTCCGCAAAACTTCAGCTATTGCTGCCGCATCTTGCTGACTTTGTACTAAATTGATTGCAACAGTGTATAAACTCTTCCGGAATAGCAGTTCAAGTTTGCTCTCCATATCCTTTTCTCCTAAATAAATCACACTGTGATCATCCGTAAGTATTATAATATTACCCCATTCGAACAATACGTGAGCGACCTTTCCAATTGGAAAACTGTATGCAATCAATTTGTTCTTTAAATCATAAATGTTAAAAACACTCTTATCTGGTCGTCTCTGGTCTCCTATAACTAACAGAAGATACCCCCTAAACCACCCCACAAAACTTTTCTCTCCTTCAAAAGCCCAGCACGGACCTCGCCCATCTGCATCGTAAAAATAGACCGCCTCAGGAAGTCCAACCACAAGATCCTGATAGAGAGTATTGTTATAAACAAATTATACATCTTTCTGCAGAGAATTTCAGAAAAAGAAGTTCAGGAATCAGCATAGATTTCAAACCTGATTGTCATTCATCGCCACACACCCTGTATCGCAACCATGTGGATCGAGAATGATCTGGTTTGGGGTCTGTTCATGCATGTTAAACAAAGAGATGCAGTTCGTGGTCACGACAAAAAGCTGGCGTGCTTGACCATCCACTCGGAAACCAAGCCCTGTTATGGCTGACGCCATTTGACCATCTTTTGAAGAATTAACTACAAGTTTTAGACGTCCCATACCACCACGAGAAACCTCACCCTTTATGCAGTAAACAACTCCTGTCTCTAGTCCCAAGCATATAAGCAACATTGGCGGTGCCTCTTCAAATACCAAGAAAGAAGTTATCTGCAGTACAATAACTATGCAATCAAGTGAAAATGCAGAAGAATTGATATCATTATGATATCCAAGAACCATCTTAAATAAGCAAGCATACCTTTGCTTCAGGATATTTATCGGTGAAGACCTGGAGAGATCGAATACATGAAGGCCCAGTCGTGCTTGAGCCCTCCCCAACGGTTTTATCTAAATCAAATATCTTGAGGTAAATTGTGGAGAAAGGAACTGTCTCATCTTCACCAATTGTTACAAGCATATTTCTTTGCTGCAGAAAGGCATTAAAAGTCATCCAACCAAGACATTGTAAAGGTACATAATCACAATCCTATAATATGCATTAACTCTATATATCGAAACATAAGCATATGACTCACAGGACCAGAAAAATGTCCACTTAAGAGTGTACACAAATGCAAAAACAAACATATGTTATATATTAAAACCATAGATCATTAGATTCTACAAGTACATGTAGGTAGAGCCCAGAAAGTGGCGGCAGCGATGAAAGGAGCATGGTATCCCAAAAATGCTAGGACTCAGCTAGTGTGAAAGTCCCAACTTTTTGGGGATAGCATGCTCCTTATAGACTTCATTTAGACAGAGAGCTCGGGTTCCACATGAATTTCTCATAATCATTACTATATCTCTGAGACTCCTGGCTAAATTATACCATTTATATTGAAGCTCAATAAAACCTGCATCATCTTGATTTTTGGAGAGCCAAAGAAATTAATTACCATCCTTTCGCAAGAGGAAGCATAGCAAGATATTGACTCACACTCTTTAAATCTAGAGAACATACTACCTACAAGAAGACGCATAAAGCACAGTAATGTCCATATGATTCTGATTTGGAATAACATGCTTCCAGTTTCAGAAAAGTATCTCCCATCTGCACATAACAATCTTACAACCATACCTAATGAACAGTGGTTTCTACATGAAAAAAAGCATACATCCATATCAGTGTACACATGATTCCCTATGTTTGAAAACAAGGTCTTGCCTTATTGTATTATATCTATCACTTTCAATGCAAGGAACAATGTGATATCACATAATCATTGTGTTGGAGTCTTCCTAGAAAGCAAGGATTGTCTTCTTATAACATGTTACATACAAAAGTCTCTATCTTAGAAATAATGGCTTGTCTCAGAGTATCTTATCTAATTCTTTTACTCAAACACTAACCAATCATGCTTGGATCTGGATCCAACTACAAACATACATATATATGTATAACTTAAACCAACAAACACACACAGATACACACATACATATATACACACACGGATATATACATACAACATAAAGATGTGTGTGTGTGTATATATATATATATAACATATGCACATCTATACAATGTGCCAGAAACAAATTGAAAATTGGATCAATGGAAAAAGACATATTTTTCTCTATACATAAATAAACAAATTTAGGAGAGAGTTCAGGCGAAGTGGACCTTGAGATGCTGAATGTGATGGACATGACTGGAATGAGCCAGAAAAGAGTGCGAAAGCTTAAGGTTCCGATCGAGGACATGAACGAGACCATTGCCTCTCTGCGCAACAAGAAGCTGACCCCGCCCACTCGTGCTGCAAACGATGTCCCCTCGAAGCTCCTCAGCACAAGACGTAGGCTTCTCCTCAAAGAACTGGAATTTCCTCCATTGATACATTATATAAGCGTGTGTGTGTGTGTGTGTGTGTCTACTCTGTCTCTAAATCTGTCTGTCTCTGTTTCTGACTCTGTTTCTGACTCTGACTCCGTCTGTGTCTTAGGATCAAAGATCTAGATGTGGGTTTTCGCGATCAATCAAAAGTCTATTAGGAATCCCTCTGTTTCATGTGTTCTGTTTCTTGTTTTATGCATTGTTTTTTTTTGCTTTGGGTCTGTTTTCTCTTACCTCCATGTGTTTTGCTTCAATCAAAAGTCTATTAGAAATTCCTTCATTGAACACATGCTAAAGATTACATCCATCCATGATTTTTTTTTCAAGATTCTTTCCAGATTCTTTGAGATTCCATGCAATAATAAATCATACACATCAAGATTCTTTGAGAATTTTGAGATACGAAGTGACTCGAGGTTCGATTCTCGCCAGCACATCCTGTATGCTCTCGCATTCAGTCTCTTGTGGACACTCATCATAATATACCTGCCCCCCTAACCTATCTATGCATCGAACAATATCTCATACATAATATGCATGTTTGTTTTGTCTGTCTATACATCGAGCACGATAGACTTGTCTGGCATAGCACTAGCAAATCATTCATCACTTATTGCACATGATGGTATAGGTTGGTTATTGGTTATACAATGAGGATGTTGTGCCGCATAGTTGCTCGACTCTCTTGTCACCATTATTCTTGCCCACTCTATACACATTCATGTTGAACACTAATCTTTTTGTATGTTTCTAAGGAGGAGTAAACATCGATGACTTGAAAGTCCACATATATATGTAAAGGCATCTTTATAGCTTCTTCAACCATCCTTTTTCGACGATTAGTTCTTCTAGTGTAGATTCACTCATTAGTGTTAATTTTTGGACTCATCAACTATATTTGTGCTACAACAAACTCATTAAGATAGTAAACAATAGCTCGTTTGGTTAATCATTGGCACAAATTAGTGATTCATCGTCATCGTCATCATTTGGAATGAAACATATTCTTGAAGCAGCACTACTAGAATCAGAACAAGAAACTTTAGTAGTTGATCATATTATTTATTTGTGTTTTAGCATCAATAATACTACAACCAATTTTGTGTTTTGGCATCAATGCCAATACCAAATTGTATTTCTGCATTGATCCTATCACCAATATACATATTTTTAACAAAACTTCATATCAATTTTGTTGAACAAATCTTTCATTAATACCAATACTCTTGTGCATGCTCCATATTAACATGAGTGTCAAACGTCAAACCATCTTCTGAGACCACAATGTAGAAATCTTAGGACAAGTAGTCTATTAGGCCCTTTAGGACCTACCTCGAATATGTGTATGATCATCCGTAGAAACTTAGCATGGCACGCCCCTTTTGTTATTGATTAGAATCAGATACACTTTGAGCAAGAATAGTGGTGATGAGAGAGTCTAACAATTACGCAACATGGCACCCTCATTGCGTAACCAATTAAAAGACCTCCAACATCCTCACAAAAGTTGTGTGACATGGTAAGAAGTGCTTTACTAGATTAAACCATTGAACATGTAAGTTGTGGAAAGGATGGGTAATTACATACTAATAAAGGTGAAATTCAATTTGTTGCTTTCAAGCATTCCCCCACATGCAATTCCTTATTTGAAAGGGTATCCCAAATTTGTAATAAAACTTGTAGGAAGTACAAATTGGCTCGATGATTGTTCCACAACTGTTCTTGTTTTTTTTTTTTCAAAAAAAACAATTCTTCATTAGTAGAACTTCTGCATACATGATGAAATGATTAGACTGAAAGCATTACAATGGCTCTAGCCATGGTGACCTATAACAAAGCACAATAAAATCTAGCAATAAATGTTCAATCAAGTCAAAGTAGACACAATGCACAATATATGGATAAAATGCATTACAAAAACATACTAATAGCAATTCAACGCTAGGAAAAATTATGAATTTTGTCAAGAAACATTAGATTAATGAGTGTAAGAACCCTTAAAAGAAGTGAAAATGATGAAAAGAATTTCCATTATACTATAAGAATTTGCCTTCCATGACATGGATAATGATGTGATGGGGAACAAGATAAAAATAAAAATGACCATATTGTTGGTAGTATCCCAACACATCTGTCATTCAAAATACTCAACATCGTTGAGAAATACCATTTGCGAAGTTCACTTCTTTGAAGAAATAGTATGCCATCAACTCGCATTTGTTCATTACTTGGGAATACCAAGTAGCTCATTGTTTATCAATGCCTTCAATACGATTACATATGAAATTTGAATTGCAATACTGTTATCTGTGATTTGCAAATTGCATGGAAATAAAGAGTAGCTTAATGTTTATAGTTGTGTTCAGTACAATTACATATAAATTTGAACTGCATGTTATTACACTTAGGCCTTAGCTATATTCATCATACTATTACAAAACCGACGTTTTGGGGATGAGGTGGAGAGAGAGAACATGAAGGATGTATCACAAAAACTTGGAAGCATAACTAAAATGTGGCACAATTATAAGTTAAGCCACTGCTAGATTGTTTGGCCATATCTCCTCATAAATGGCATCCTGTTTTAATTGGAAAAATGTCTTTGGGTACATCTGAAGTTTGGCGTCGAGATTGTGATTGATCAAAACAAAAGGGATATTACTAGTGATTTATATCTTAAGCTAACTAGGGAAGAAAGATATCGCTACAGGATTCAACACCCAGGTGGATAACATATATACCTCACATTTGAGCCGTGCAAAATTTGACGATTTTCTGGACAAAGTGAGCCAAGCCTGAAAAACCTTTTATAATAAAATACATAATGCTTTGTGTGTGAGTATAAACATCATCAGTAGTTGACACCCATATGTTTGGACCCAAGTCGAAATACTTAGCATCTACTCGGGACCATGTTTTTTTCTTTATGTTTCCAAGAGTAACAATGGTTGAAGTTATTCACAACACAAAATGCAAGAATCATGCACAGAAAATATAAGCACTATCTGCTCCCTAGGATGTTGCCTTCCCAGGTTTTGATAATAATTTACCCTCGGCGACGATACATCAGAACCTGGAAAAGACTTAAGTTCCTTAGTAACACTTACATTTATGATGTTTTTAATAATGCACATTTGAGATCTTATAAAGTAGACTGATCATACCAGGTTACCATGGCAATGCCATAGAACATCATGAATCTGCCCAAGGGTAGCCTCTGGACGAAGTATTCCAGGATTTCTAAAGCTATCACCAGCATCATGCCCACTTTTCTGTTTCTTCCCATCCATATATAACTCTTGCCCGTCATTACTTCCAAGAACAAGTTCTATCTCTTCATCTGGATGGATCGGTAGGCGGCGTAGAAGGAACTGAAATCAAAACTTTATATTTTATAGATGCCTAAAACCATAACAAATAAAGAGCCATAAATGGTATATTGAGCTTACCTCACATACATGTCGCACTGTTACATTTGCCGGACAACACAGGTAAGGCTTCTCAAGGCTAGGGAGTTTATCGTAGGTATCATTATGGTTGAAAGGCTGCAAGGTGAAATGGACATCGAACTGCATAACCAGCAAGAGAAAGATTAAAATCCGTGGCCAATACTCATGAGAAATAACAAAAAGAGTCCATGAAAAAGTTGTAATATACTTCAATCTCTTTCTCCATTTGTGAAGCTGCTGAAAGCACATCCAAAAGCAACGTTGCTCGGGCAATTAACCGGTTGTTGCTTATATTTAGATTTCCGTAACGCGCAGTACTCCGTGAACCAGCCCTAGCCCATGTTGCAAGGCCTTCTAATTTTGCAACATTGCCACTTGATGTTTCTCCTCTGGTTTCTTCATTTCCTCTTCTTGAAGGTCTGCTAACCTGCACATCACCTTGTTCATCATCACTAGCCTCCAGTTGAAACATTGCTGTCTCTCTTTTTCGCCGTTTGGACCTTCTTTCCCTCGTGGTGGCTTCAGAACCAAGTGTTTGTTCATAATCCTCCACATAAGGATCCTCGTCTGCACCATAGCCATGGGTTCTGCCCTTACTTTGGTTATCGATGTTCCGATATTTGCTTTGAGCCCTACGGACAATTGCTGCAGCTGGAACTTTCGCTGTTGTGTAACGTCTTGTGATAGCATCAGATTGACGTTCTAACGTCTCCGCAATACTTTGTTGAAGCTTCAGTGAACAATCATATTAGTTAAAGAAAATTCAAAAGCAATGTATTCTCTCTCTTTTTTAATGAATCACCTCTTTTTATTATTTAGGTAATGGGCATTGTCTTAATAAAATTCATTACACAAAACAATAAAGTAAAGGACAAGTTTGAAGAGTATTATTTGTATAACAAAGATATAGCATATGCTGAAAAGACCAAATCAGAAATAATCTTTCCTATCCAAGAGATGAGGTGCGAAGATATATCTCAATGAAGATCTCACACCAGCTGAGGTAGCAACTACACAAGAAAGGAAACATACCAGAAGCGCTCAAAGAAAGAAAGTAGGGAAAATAGTTTTGACTACATGGATGACAAAGCCACTGCTAAGAAGAAAGCAGTACAACATTTTCTGGCCATCTATGATACCCTACACATGACTATATGCAATTCATCTGATTCTCTCAGAAGATCTTGTGCTGAAACTTTGAGGATAGCGTCAAGACTACAGATATTGCTATGTGCATAGGCACACAAGTGCACTAGAAGCAAACTCCGCATGTAAAGGGATACAAGTCGGAGTCTATATTCCATCCTCCATAGATTACTTGATGGTTCTCCATCTCTTCTAACAAAGATAAGAAAGTTCAGTATACCTAGTAGATCTCTTGGATTAGCAGTGACCACACATCTACGCTGGAAAAGACATGCATTCCCACACACTACACACCACACTCACACATGGTAGAGCTAAACAAAATAGTTGGTATGATGATCAATATTATAGCAGAAGAATTGTAACAAAAACGTTTCTGCAAGGATACTCACACAGACAAGCAAGATAAACCTTCCGGCGCCTTCTAAGAAACAAGAAAAATGTCAGCACAGTGATGCCCCAAGGCAAAAGTTTTGCGTGAAGAATCCTGAAAGTAAATCCTTCGATGACCATAAAGATTCAGGTAGAAAATCCTTTTTAAGTTCAAGAAGCCACTCAAGCATGATTTCAGTCAAGGCAGAACATGAAAAAGGAATTCCAGTGGGAAGACATACCAATAAAGTTTTTGGAATTTTTTTTTTTACCAAGAAAGATAAACTTTGGTGTAAGAATGGAAATGCTTTATTTGTAAAAACAATGGGCCATCAAAATAGGGAACACAAGTCCATGATGCCAAAGTCAAATCCTTATTCGGACAAATGCCGGAGTTGTACCGCGCTTAGGGTAAAATCTAGAAACACATGGATATAATTGATTGATTCTGGAGCTTGTACAAATTTTATTTCTCCAAAGTTGGAAGCGAAGTTAGGTATCTGTGCAGAAAAGATGGAATGTATGGCTGAAGTAGAACTACTATGTCATGGTCAGTCGGAGTCTATTACCCTGATACTCGGAAACAGTGAAGAACCTTACATTATGCTCTACTGGGAGAGGTACATTCTGAAAGGCCTGAAAATGATACAATTGATTTGGTGCAGGTGTGATCCATCTAACCTACCACCTTACAGGTAAGTGCGGCCCAGATAAAAGACGTATACAATTCATCTCTTATTGTAGCAGAGGAAAAATGGTTCTTCGAGCATGCATAATGATTACTGTGCACTGAACAAGAGTACAACCAAAATAGATTTCCAATACCAAGGCTTGATGATATACTTGATCGATTAACACAGGGGGCAATATTGAGCAGGATTGATTTCAAAAGTCGCTACTGTCAGATTCAGATTACACCTGAGGATGTACATAAGACTCCATTCTTAACTATTGGTGCTACGAATTTCTAGTAATGCCTTGCAGACTTAAAAACCTGCTAATTTCAATAGAATAATGTATAGAATTTCATCCATACAGGATTTCATGTGCACATTCTTGATGGCATAATGTACTGTAAGAATGGCCAAGGGCATATAGACCATTTCCCTCTGATTTTACAATGACCACTGCAAGGACAGATAGGTTATAAATACGAAGAAAAGTGGTTTCTTTTTAGAAGAGATACAATTGCTCGAACACATTGTTTCGAAACTAAGGGGTGCAAATGTATCCTGCCAAAGCCCAAGCAATCAATTCATGGCCATAGAGATACATTTCCTTGGGCTAATTGTTTTGATGCAAATGGATACTGCCAGAGTAGAAGCAATTAATTCTTAATCACATTTGAAAATTGTTCACGGTGTTCACAATTTGTTAGATCTATGTGCTGAATTCTGCAGGAGCCATTAGCAATTTTCTTCTTTCCTAGTATTCCCAGTAGAGAGTACCTTGGAACCTCTACATATAAGAGTTTCCTATTTCATAAAAACGATGATCCAAAAACTTCCAAATAAATTACGATCAACTAAGTGCTGGTACAATAACTGGCATGTACCATAGGAATTGCATTGTAATTCAAATCCAACATGTGAACAATTCAATTTAGTGCAGCCTCAAATATATTTTTGAATACCAAAAACCTATGCATCCTAGAAGCCAAAAACTTATCAGAATATCTTACCTGCTTATTTCTGCGTTCATTTTCCTCACGTAATGCAAACTCCTGGAAGATGTTAAAAGATTTGTTGATCAACATATTAGTCATATATTTTATTTTAGACAATTGCAATTATAGAGATGATCAGTTTCACATCTTATACCTCTTCCTCATATTTATCTACATTTGGGTACAATGCTGCAATGAGAGCATCGAAATTCAAGTCATCTCTGAGAGACCGTCTACTTGCACAATGCGTGCGACAAACAGGGCATTCATTATTCCTAAGGAAAAACAAAAACAATGAGGCAAATTTAGAGTGATCAAAACACAAACAAAATTATCTGACAGAGAAAGTGAAGTCTATAAATAGATGAAATGTGGCATTTATGACATGAGCATCAATAAAAAGGGACATTCTACCCCAATCTCATGGACTTGTCTATACATTCCCGGCAAAACCTATGCAGACATTCCATCACAGTCCTTGTTTTCCGAATAATACCTGAGCACCAAAATAGACCATTAATACATATTGCATATATACAACTACTACCTGTAAATTTTAAGTAATGCCCAATCACCAGCATACCAAGGCAAATGGGACATTGGACATCCTTTCTGATGTCAGCAAGATCCACTTCAACAAACCTAAGATCAATCAAATTTAATTCTTCTTGGTTAATGGTTTTCTAAACTGATAGAAACAGTTTTATAAAAAAATTTAACGACGTACTACATTTGTTTCAGAAAAGTAAAAGCAAAATTCTATTTACATACATTCCCTTAGCGAGAAGTAGGTTATCACACTTTAGAGGATGGAATGGATACTGACGTTAGCTTGTCTTTTTGTCAAGAGTTTCTTCAAATCTGCAATAGCTGTTTGTAACTTCGCTTCTTTTTTTATAAAACAGCATATGGAACCTTTTCCATGAAGGAGAAGAGGGATAAACTGGGACAAGAGTGTGCATCCCATATTATTATGGTGAAAGAGCTATCATATGGTCTTTACAAATCTATTCTCACAAAAGGGATTGGATGAAAAACAAAAAAGTAGTATCACAGCTCTAGTATCTCAGTCTGAGAGGCACTGTGCAAAATGAACCACTATGGTGTACTATACCTCCAAACAATGTCTCCATGAGGCGAAATCTAAGAACGGGGAGAGTGCCCCAATAAATGAGGAAAACCCGCATTTGTTCCTCAAATTCCCTTGATGAGCCAGCGGAAGCACCCCACTATCTCCTTGAGGTGTGAATGAGCGCATGCCAGTCACCAGACTGTGTCTAGAATCATTGTGGTGGAATGAGCCTCATCACTGAGAATGTGAGAACATCAGCTCTTCCAAATACACCATAAATCAATACTAGCAGATACGTTCTGTCCTTCCAATACAATTCGGCCTTTGTATGATATAAGACTCCAATTTTACAATGCAGTTATATTTTTCTCCTCCTTGCTTTTATGACAGTTTTGCATAAATTCATAACATCTTTTGTTTAGGACTTTTTTGGCATACAAAACCGGCATAGATATAGGTGCTTGAATAATTTCACAGCGATAAAGGTGATTCATGGATAGAGACTAACAAGAAATCGAACCCCAATGACATACAGCAATTTGGAAGAAATGATCAAGGTATTCTCACATATTTGAGAGCATGGGAGGGTATACCCTGGATTTTATGAAATCCCAGTTAGTTACCTACCAGGCAGAAAGAGCTGCAGAAAGAGTGACTTTCAATTAATGAGCAGCATGTGGGTGGTTTTTGTGCTCAGAAACAGGTTTTAAAGAGCGAGAATCCTCTAAAGCTTCAGAATAGAGAGCTTCTCGTTGGGTCTGTTAGATTGACTTCACAACTTTAGGCAACATGTCTAATGCAGTCCAGCTTTTCTGGTGGAAATTGATGAAGTCAGTAATATACATTAACTTAAAGTAGCATATGTCATGCACACTAACACCCACTTCTTCAAAATACATATTTTTCCAAGAATAACAGGAAGAAGGGCATCTGTCTTCTACTATCAAACTTAGGTGCTGTAATACAATCTGATACCTGGCATGACATGAAGTTACAGTTTAGAATGTCGAAAGATAATATTGTTTTGGCAACCAGACTCGAAAAAGGAGATTATCTTTCAAATGAGGTAGTGGAAAGCGCAATTGAAGTCTGATAATAGTTACTCAAGAAAATTCAAGCAAAATGCATACAAGATGTAATTCAAGTCTAAATGTACTCGAGGCAGATGTGGGTTCGCGACTGAAATTTCTGTGTGATGTATCTAGTTGGCCTCACAACGCATCCACTTCTGACATGAGATGACTATCAGAATTGTATGTTGCTTTACATATGTACTCAGCCTCATGGCATGTCCACTTACACCTTCAAAAAATTGAGGAATGCACCTCATGAATGGGATAAGGTGTGGTTTCATGACACTGTGCAGAATCAGGTACACAAAGGTTGACAGAAACTTCACACTTCGATTCCTTTCTCTGTCCCTTTTGAAAGGAATGTTTTATATCTGCGTTATTGTAGGTAAATCCTTCTACAGACAGTACTTCCAACACTCATGAAAAAGTCTGATCTTTCCATCAATCTGTATATGCGGATTTTGTCAGAAAAAGTTTGAAGCGGCCATGAAACTGACCAAAAAAGTGGATGATTTTTTATCCACAAATCTGAATTCCACACATATATGCAGAGCTCTTGTAGCCAGAAGGAAGCATTGCCATTGTTGATGAGAATGCAGTTAAGACTATGTAAGTATCGGAGTTAGATGTATGTTTGTCTGTCATTAAGACTGTGTAAATCATCTCGAGAGAAACACATACACCATTACACATTGACTGTGTTGATTCATCAGATGCAGGAAAGGAGTTTGGGTAGACCCTTAGTTGATCAAATCAATTTGGAACGTAAAAGAAACAGAAAAGGGAGTGGGGAGGAAATGAGAGACATACTCTTCTTGGAGATTGCTATGGGGCGAACAGTTCTTAGCACCTGCAAATTAAGATCACAGAAAGGAATAAAACACTTTGTAATACATTTCTCATCCTCAATGCCAGAAAATCAGTTGGGACGGGCCAAATTTACATACTTTTCTCGGCTGCTGCTTCGTCACCTGCGGAGGAAATGTCGTCTTCTTCTAGGGTTACATCGGCCTTCACAGTCTCTGTTTCTTCTTCTTCTTCTTCTTCTTCTTCTTCTCCATCTTCTTCTTCTTCATCTTCTGCTTCAGCTTCTGCTTCTCCATCTTCTGCTTCTGCTTCTGCTTCTGCTTCTTCTGTACCGTCATCATCATCACCTTCTTCTTCTTCCTCTTCTTCTTCTTCTTCTTCTTCTCCTTCTCCTTCTCCTTCTCCTTCTCCTTCTCCTTCTCCTTCTCCTTCTCCTTCTCCTTCTCCTTCTCCTTCTAATTCTTCTTCTTCTTCTTCTTCTTCTGCTACTGTTGCTGTTTCTGCGTCTTCTTCTTCTTCTGCTGCTTCTTCTATTTTAGCTTTAGTTCGCACTTCTGCATTTGCTTCTTCATCTTCCTCCTCCACATCCTTTTCTTCTCCTTCGCTTCCTTCTCTTCTTTCTTCTTCTTCTTCTCCTCCTTCATCATCTCCATCTCCATCTCCATCTCCATCTTCATCTTCATCTTCATCGCCATCTCCATCTCCATCTCCATCTCCATCTCCCTCTCCATCTCCGTCTCCATCTCCATCTCCGTCTCCATCTCCGTCTCCATCTCCGTCTCCATATCCCTCTTCGTCTCCATCTCCGTCTCCATCTCCATCTCCGTCTCCATCTCCATCTCCGTCTCCATCTCCATCGTCATCTCCATCGTCATCTTCATCTTCATCTTCATCTTCGCCATCTTCCGCGCCTGCATATTTCACATCCGATTGCGCCTCCTTCTCCACAACTTCACTGATCAAAGCCAAGCTACCATGGCAAACCTCGTCTTTGCCAGGGAATTCATGGACAGGAGGAGAATGGAGGGGACGACCCTCAACAAGATCCTCCTCCTCCATGGACACGACCATCTAATCTAATCTCTCTAGCTCACCATCATCATCACCATGACCATCATGAAATCAATTCATCACCCCCACCACCACCACCATCACCATCACCATCACCATCATTATCATCATCATAATCGCCCACATCACCATATCATCAGCATGAAGATGGATCGCAGGGAATGAATGATGCGAGGGGGCCTAGATTACCTTCTGCACACACACACGCACACGCACACAGAAAGAGTGAGAGAGAGTGAGAGAATCTGTCTTTCTTCTTCTTCTTCTTCTTCCAGATTTCCTGAAGAAGCTGACAAGATGCAATGCAAGGTAGAAGAATATATATGTTATGTATGTAAATATATGTATGTATGTATGTATATATATCTGTGGGAGGGGGAGGTGGTGCAAAAACAGGCAGCACCACTAGATGGAGATGGAGATGGAGATGGGTTTGGCTGGCTTCCTATGGTGGACTTGGTCTTGCCTCCCCGGCCCCACTTGACCTTGACCTTGACCTTGACCTTCCTTTGTCCTTGACCTTGACCTCACCCTCGCCCATGCTCTTCGTCCGCCACGTCTGTTTGTCTATGTCGCTTCCGGTGGTGGACTTAGTTTGTGCCACCCCGGTCCCACTTGACCTTGACCTTGACCTTGACCTTGCTTTGTCCTTGTCCTGGTCCATGTCCTTGACCTTGACCTTTGATCTTTGTCCTTGTCCTTGTCCATGTCCTTGACCTTGACCTTTGATCTTTGTCCTTGTCCATGGCCTTGACCTTGACCTCACCCTCGCCCTCGCCCATGCTCTTGATCCGCCACATATGTTTGTCTATGTCGCTTCTAGTGGTGAACTTGGTCTCCTACTTGTCCTTTGACCTAGACCTTTTGACTGTCTTGACCTTGACCTTTTGACCGTGTCCTTGACCTTGACCTTTGATCTTTGTCCTTGTCCATATCCTTGACCTTGACCTCGCCCTCGCCCATGCTCTTGATCCGCCACGTCCGTTTGTCTATCTCTCTTCCCCCCTTACTACATTTCTTTTTTTACCTTGACCTTTGACCTTTGCCCATGTTCCTGGTCTGTCACATCTTCTCCTCCTCGGATCCATGATGTTTTTCCTTCATCTCTGCCCTTGCCACCTTTCTTTCGCTAGACTTCGTCGTGTGACTTCTTCATATTTGCCCTCGGACCCTCACCTTATAGCAGACTCTAGCCTTTGTCTCATGTCGATTGGGCAATTGATCAATCCCAAACTCGTCCTCACACCAACCTTAGGTGAAGAGATCAGACCTTGGTACTACTCCAATACCTTTGTGAGGATTTCATTATTAGTCAATTGAGATTGAACCTAAGTAAATCCCATTGTTTGAGTTTCCTTGGTAATGGATACATACAAATAGACCATCAGCTAGATGAGCCCTTCTTTAAGCATTTGTGAACACTAGGGCCAAAGTTATAGTTACAAGGTAATCAAGTCTTTGTAGTGGTGGATTAGTAGATATGGTGTCAACATTTGAAAGAGGCATTGGCTATGCGCAGACATCCTAGAGTAGTGTAACTAGATGGAGGCCTAGTAGGTGTACTAGTGTTTCTACTAACATTAGGTCCAAAAGCTACCTAAGTTCTTAACAATAACATGAGAAAGGAATAGATGTAGACAGTAGAGGTTTACACTCACAAAGTTCAAATCCATACATATGGATGGCTATTATCTTCCATTCTCTTAAGACCACTATGAGTTTTCATATGCATATTCCCACTTTGTTTTAATTGCATAATAACTTTTTATATACTAGTACTTTCATTTACGCTAGTTGACTAATGTAGGCTACACAACATGGTTGTTTTTGTAAGTCTTGAGGATTTCCAATATTGTCTCGAGAAAGGTACATTATTAGTCAATGGAAATTATGATTATCCTTTCCAAGTGAGTCATCACATTGCCATGCGTTGTTGTTATGTCCTTACTATATATGAATGAAAACTTTGCATCTTGGATGTCTCTTTGTATTGTCTGAATATGTAACTTCTAACTTTGTCTTTTTATGGGTCAAATTCCCAGATTCCCTCATTCATCTGCATCTAGCAAAGCATAAAAGATAAAATTTGCTACCTTTAACATCATCCACCTCATCTAAAGCCTAGGTAGGATGAAAAAAAAAGAATCATATTAAAGCTTGACTCCTTGTTTCTTTATGTGGCACACCATTTGTGGGACCATTTGTCATCTTCCCCAAAGACCCTCTATAGTTCCTCTTAATGGTCACATTTTTGTCATCTCTTTCTTTTCACATTGTGCTGCATTTGCAACAATATTAAATTTTATAGTTTGGCTATGCTTAGACTTGTCTTGCCCCTCGCTTGCCACATGTATTAAGATTCAAAACTATATAGTTACAAACACTATGGGGAATTAAGTATTCAATTCCCAAGAGAGAGGGATAGAGTAGCGCACACTCTTTGTATACATGTGTTGGATGTGTGTTTACACATGAATGCCCTTGTTGGCCATAATGCTCACAAGCCCAAAGCAACTTTGTTCACCTTCGATCCAAAAGACTGTAGATAATGTGTTGGTTGGTAAACGCAGGAAGGAAAGCTTTTTTGTCCATGATTATGTACCATACACATGGATGCACTTCCTTGCATTCGGTTTGGTTCCGGCCTAAAGAACAATTCCCTCGGAACGGGGGTGATAGAGAGGATTAAACTTTGAAGCTAGGTTATGATCATATTTCTCATATCATTGAAGGTGAGTCTTTATCATCATTCCAGATTTATGTATTGGTATCACCAATCTTGTATATTTAGTGATGGTTTCTCTTCATATGTTCACTTTGGCAACTTCCAATATGTCATGAAATTTGTCAAGTTGATCTAAACCTATCCACAATCTATACATTGGAATGACCATGTTTTAGATGTTTTCCATGCACCCTTTTCTTCTCTCAAGGCATCGATCTTCTCCACCTCCTCTTTCATCCCACATGTGGCATAAAGATTACTTAGACAAACATAAGCAGTTGCATCCATCACATCGATTTGAAGTGCATGTTCAAAGGCAAACCTTGCTACCTTCACATTTCCCCATTTTTGGCACGCACCCAAAACACTGTGCCATATTGACATGTTAGCAACGTATGGCATCTGTTTTATTATTGAAATTACTTTGTCCAAGTGTCCTGCACGCCCAAAAAGATCAATCATACAAGCATGGTGCTCTAAAGTCGGCATTATGCCATAAACTTCGCTAATAGATTCAAAGTATACTTCACCCTTGTCAAGTAAACCTGAATGGCTACATAAATTGAGTAAAATTGTAAATGTCGCCAAATCTGGTATCTTCCCTTCATTTACCAAATTTCCAACTAGTTTAAATACCATGTATTCCTTTCCGAGCTGACTAAATCCCGAAATTAATGAAGTCCACGAAACTACATCCCGAACATTCATTTTGTCAAAAACTTCTGTTGCTTCCATTAGCATCCCACAGCTCCCATACATGTCGATCAATGCGTTATCAACGACGATATCAACTTCTAACAACCCATCCTTTACCATCTCAGCATGTATTTCTTGGCCCTTATGCAAAGCTCCAACGCAGCCGCAGCTTTTCAACACACAAGCAAGGGTAACTGCATCTGGAGAAATGTCATCGAAACGCATTCTTTCAAAAAGATGAAGTGCTTCTTGAGCATACCCATGTTGGACGCATCCAGCAATAATTGCACCCCAAGTAATAACATCACGAACCTGAAGATTGTCGAAAACTTCCCTCGCTTCCAGTAGTGCACCACATTTTCCATACATATCAATCAATGCATTGCTGAGAGCAGTGTCATTTGCTAATATCCCCCGTCTGATAATCTCGGCATGTATTTCTTGTCCCTTAGACAAGCCTTCTATTCTGCCACATGCTTTCAAAATGCAAGAGAATGTGCTTTCGTTTGGTTCATAGCCCTTGTGTTGCATCTGCTCAAAACACTTATATGCCTGCTCAGTCTCACCATTTTGAACGTAACCTGATATGAGTGCATTCCATGAGACGACATCTCTTACTGACAAATTGCCAAAGACTTCTTGCGCTTTTGCAAGTGCACCACATTTCCCATACATATCCAACAATGCATTTCCGACCATGACATCTTTTTCTAGCAACCCATCTCTTATTACCTCTAAATGTATTTCTTGGCCCTTATCTAAGATTCCTTGATTTCCACAAGCTTTCAAGATACTAGCAAAGGTAACTGCATTTGGAGACACACCTTCACGCTTCATTTGTTCAAAACAATCAATCGCCTCCGTGTCATATCCAAATTGTGTGTATCCTGCTATAAGTGCACTCCATGAAACCACATCTCGAAATGGAAGCTGATCAAACACTTCTTGAGCTTTTTCCAGAAGACCACATTTCCCATACATATCTATTAAGGCAGTGCCAAGCACTATATCTTTCTTCAAAAACCCTTCACTCGCAATCTTTGCATGTATCTCTTGGCCTGTATAAGACGCTCCGATGCTCCCACAAGCTTTCAACACACTAACAAAAGTGATAGCATTCGGAGATACACCTTCACGTTGCATTTGTTCAAAATGCTTCAGTGCCTCTACACCATTCCCATGTTGAGCATACGCTGTAATGATAGCACTCCAAGAGACAACATCTCGAACTGAAAGTTTGTCAAATATCTCTTGAGATTTACCAAGAAGACCACATTTAGCATACATATCCACCAATGCAGTGCCAACCATAGGATTGTTAACAAGCATATTACCCTCTCCGACAACCGCTGCATGTATTTCTTGGCCCTTATCTGCTGCTTTTATGATTCCACAAGCTTTCAAGGCACAAAGATACGTGACGATATCAGGGCACATGCCCTCGCATAGCATTCTTCCAAAATATTTCAATGCCTCTTCACCATACCCATGTTGGGTATATCCTGTAATGATTGCATTCCAAGAGATTCCATTACGAAACCGGAAATATTCAAATACTTCTTGTGCATTTAGGAGCGCGCCACACTTGGCATACATACTAATCAAAGAACTACAAATATAAACATTTTTTTCGAGCAAGCCCTGCTCAGCAAGATCCCGATGTATTCTACTTCCCCTATGCAAATCTTTCTGCTTTGCACATACCTTCAATAAAGCAATGAAATGACTATCCTCATCACATTTCTCATAGTTACAGCTGTTGCTAAGAAGAAATGCCTGTTGCTCCTCTTCCTTCTTGTGGAAATCTTCTCTTGTTGTGTAATTTACTTTTTTCCTCGTTGTCATCTTCAGCTCCTGAAAATCACTGCTAATGCTGTGTTTGAAAGGGGAGTTTTTCTGCTGTGAGAAATAACAAGGGAATGCATGAGCAGGTAAGGAATCGCTTATGAAACTGGTAATTCCACATTGGACACCCATTCAGCAAATTCTTGCACGATTTTTCGGTCGATCTTATGCCATTTTGATCGATATCAAGCAATCCTTCAGTCGATCACTTGCGATTCTCGTACAGGGGAGGGGTTACACAGTTTCCAATCGAACTTACGATATTTCTCAACATTTTTTAGTCTTCTACATGCTTCTCTTACTTCTGCTCTAATTCCTCCATCGCCCACACATCATCATCCTTCATGATTTTCCTCCCTGCTTCCCTTTGGCCTCAGCTACACCTGTGTTTCCATAGCCAAGGCCTTCATCTTTCTTCTCTCCTTCTTCTTTTCCTTCTTCTTTCCACGGCTAATTCTTGGAAGAAGATTAGAGAAAGATATGGGGATTATATCATGAATCTTCTCTCCTTCTCCTTCTTTTTCTTCTTCTTTCCATGGCTAATTCTTGGAAGAAGATTAGAGAAAGACATCAATTGGGGATGGATTATATCATGAATAAATTTAGCTCTTGAAGCGAAAGAAGATCAAAGAAGGAGACATAGTGTGAACGCGTCCGCTTTACACACACCGATGATGGCCGCTACTTCTCTTCACCGAAAAGACAAAGTCCCTATAGGCCCGAGGGGATCGATTCTGGCATAGTAAAGTGGGAGTCGGCCTAGCTCAGATGGTAGAGTGTAAGGCTCTTAAACTTCTGGTCATGGGTTCGAGCCCCATGGCCGATGTTGCTGGATCGATTCTGGCATAGTAAAGTGCGAATCGGCCAAGCTCAGATGGTAGAGCATAAGGCTCTTAAACTTTTGGTCATGGGTTCGAGCCCCATGGCCGACGTTGCTTACCATGCAAGATTTTCATGAAACTCTAGATACATGGAAGTACATAATAACCACGTCATCAAAGTCCACATGGCCAACCTAGTTTAGATGGTAGAGGGCAAAGTTCTTAACCTTATGGTCATGGGTTTGTGCCCCATGGCTGGCGTGCTTGCCATATAAGATGTTCATGGAACTCTAGATCCATGAAAGTACTTAACAATTACATTGTCAAGTCGACACAGGCATTTCTTGCCACATAAAAATGTGTATTGAACTCTACATGTCAGATTGGTATTATTGGCCATGCAAAAAACACACTCTACATGCTTGACATGCACTCCTTGCCACGTAAAATGTTCAGTATGTGAAAGGCTTTTTGTTATCTAGCTGGCCTAGCTTAGATGGTAGAGCACAAGGCTCTTAACATTGTGGTTATGGGTTTGAGCCCCATGGTTGGCGTTTCTTACCATGTAAACTATTAATTGAATTGTAAAACAATAGAGTATTTAACAAACATGTCAGCATAAGCTCAATACCCCTGTCTAAAGAGCATTTCTTGCTTGCCACATAAAGTGTATATCAAACTTTGCATCTTCGAACATTTCTTGCCACATAAAATGTATAACATGCCTGACATGCATTGCGTGCCACGTAAAATGTTTATGGCACTCTAGGTAGATAGAAGTATGTCGTCAAGCCCGCCTAGCTCATATGATAGAGCGCAAGGCTCTTAATGTTGTGGTCATGAGTTTAAGCCCCATGGCTAGCGTTGCTTACAATGTAAGATGTTCATGAAACTCTAGATACATGAAAGTACATAATAAGCACATTATCAAGTTCACATGGCTAGCCTAGTTTAGATGGTAGAGGGCAAGGCTCTTAACCGTATGGTCATGGGTTCTAGCCCCCTATCTCATATGCTAGAGCGCAAGGCTCTTAACCTTCTGGTTAGGGGTTTGAGCCCCATGGCCGGTGTCTCTTACCACGTAAAATGTTCATTGAATTGTAGATCAATGAAAGTATTTAACAAACATGTCAGGCTAGCTTAAATGGTAGAACCTCATGGTTGGCATTGTTTCCCATGTAAAATCTTCATGGAACTCTAGATTCATAAAGGAACATAACAAACATGTCAGCATAGGCTCAATACCCATGTTTGAAGAGCGTTTCTTGCCACATATAATGTATATCGAACTCTACATGTGGGAAGGGCATTTTTGGCCACATAAGATGATTTTGGAACTCTACATGCTTGATATGCATTGTTAGCCCTGGTTGAAGGGAGAATATGAACAAACAAAAGAAAAAGAAAGATATATTGAAATGGTGGAGTTTTATCTGAGAATTAGTCTTGACGTAACAAGTATTAGGAGGAGATAAAGATACACCTGTAATACTAGGAACGTGGAAGCTTTTTTCTTATCGAGGAAGATGGGTTTGTTTTTAAATATACCACATATTTTTATCTAGATAGACCTTTCTCTGACTATTCATTGCGGAATTACATGCGTTGACCAACCTTGTTAATTAAGCTTGGATTATTGCTCGGTGAAAACAATGTTTATGGCACTCTAGGTAGATGAAATACGCAAACAAGCATGTTGTCAAGCCGTCCTAGCTCAGATGGTAGAATGCAAGGATCTTAACCTTGTGGTCCTGGGTTCAAGCCCCACGGTTGGAGTTGCTTAGAATGCAAGATGTTCATGAAACCCTAGATACATGAAAGTTTATAATAACCACGTCACCAAGTCCAAAAACAGGGCCAACCTAGTTTAGATGGTAGAGGGTGGCTAGTGTTGCTTGCCATGTAAGATGTGTTGGCATAAAAGCCTGACTCCTTCCAATTTGTATTCGGCTTAGTATTCGGCTTAGTGTGAACTCGTCCACATAGTTAAGGCTTAGTATATAAGCAATAACCTGACGTTGTAGAGAAGAGATAGATATATACACATTGTATCAAGGCTCTGAGAGAGAGAGAGAACGTAATAAAGCTTTCCATTAAAGCTCATTTCTGTGTAAGTCTCCGCCTTCCTCCCCTTCTGTGTTGTTTTCCGACATACGCAAACAGGTTCTCATACGCTTCCGCATATGCACACACACCTACCAAACTTTCTACAACTGGTATCAGAGCATCCTTGCTATTCGGCAGCAATAACCTGACGTTGTAGAGAAGAGATAGATATATACACATTGTATCAAGGCTCTGAGAGAGAGAGAGAACGTAATAAAGCTTTCCATTAAAGCTCATTTCTGTGTAAGTCTCCGCCTTCCTCCCCTTCTGTGTTGTTTTCCGACATACGCAAACAGGTTCTCATACGCTTCCGCATATGCACACACACCTACCAAACTTTCTACAACTGGTATCAGAGCATCCTTGCTATTCGGCAACAGACAACAGAAGAAGCTCAAAAGAAAAGATGAGGTCAGTAAAAATCTCAGTTTTCATAGAAGAATATGGCTTCAACATCCGGAACATGAGTTGAAATCAGAATGTTCGATGGTAAAAATTTTGCACTCTGGAAGGAGATGATGTAGGATGTTCTGATCATCAGAAGACAAGTCAAAACTATTCGACACAACGAAAAACCCGCTTCGATGACAGTCGAAGAGTGGAAATCGATGGATGAAATTGCACGCTCCACCATCCGAATGCATTTGGCCGAAAACGTCTACTTCAGCATGGCAAAAGAGACTACAACGTTCTCACTATGGGAGAAGTTACAAGTTGTGTATGAGAAGAAGTCCTCATCTTCGAAACTGATTTTGATCAAACAACTTTTCAACATAAAGATGAGAGAAACCGATTCAACTACCTCCCACATCAACACCTTCAGCCGGGTCTTGTCAGAATTCTCCTCACAAGGGATCAACTTCGAAGAAGAAGTGAAAGCCCTTGCCCTCCTATCCAGCTTGCCGGCGAGTTGGGAGGTATTCTGCACGACATACGCCAATAGTCGACTGATCCTAAATCTGGATGAGACGATCGGCCAAGTCCTCACTGAGGACATTCGGCGAAAATTGATGGGACTTGCCATTGATGAATCGGTAGAAGCCCATCACTCGACTGAATCGTTCGACCGATAGAGTCGTATGAGAGAACAAGCCGACAAAATCGTTCGGAATACCAACCGATCAAAAACGAGGGGAGACCGACAACGATTGAAGTCGAGAACGGGCCGATTAGGCGAATTCTGCACACATTGCAGAAAAGCAGGGCACAATGTTTTTCCAACTCTTGGTCAATCAAGAGGAAAGAGAATGGTCGCCGATCTGAGTGAAATTGAGGTAGACCCGATTCAGACCACTCTCCAGCTGGCAACCAAATCAACGTTGTCGACTCTCCATCGGGAGAAATTCTCTCCTTAGAGGACTCTATGATCGGGGAAGTCCTCTATAGTGCACAAGAAGCACACACGTGGTTACTGGATTCCAGTGCCACATTTCACGTGACCCCAAACATAGAAGGTTTTAGAACTATTTGGCCGACACCAGCGACACAGTCAGTCTGGGAAACGAGTAGGATGTTAACTCTTAGGGCCGGACAATGGCCTAACACAGGGTGTCTACGGAAGACACTTCACCAAAGGGGTGTTACGGCAAGAGGATTAGGCTCAACGATTAATTCGACTTAATTAGGTTACTTAGCAAGATCGTCCTTAATAATCACACGCGTAAGATATAACAATGAATGCAGAACGGCAATTAACACAGAGAGATAAAACGCTAAGCTTCATTAATTATCCGCTCCACATTACATTGTATCCGGGCCTTTAAATAGGTTTCCGATTTGTAGTACAAAACAGTGCCATCCGCACCTGTTCGGGATCGGTCCGGATCCGGAACGACATACCGATTCCGGTCCGTCCGTCCACACTAATAGCTCACTTACAACCATTCCTTAGTAATTAAATAACTCCTTCGTTTCACACTCTGGTCTCCTTTGCCGGCCGGTAACACATGGCACGCCCGTGGGACAGTACCTTGTACGTCGAATCCACCATCCGACCCTTGCTATTCTTCATCCAAAATATCCAGAATGCTTTGTTCGAGAGTCTCCAATGGTTCATCTGGAATTGGTTGTTGTTGTGGTTGTTGTTGTTGTTGTTGCTGCTCCGTTGATGGCTCTTGCGACTGGTCCGTTGGTGGCTGCTGCGGCTGCTCCTCCGTTTGTTGCTCTGACACCGACGTTACCGTCGTTGCTCCCTCTGTCGTAGTGGTCTCTGGTTGACTGGTTCCGGCTTGGCCCTCGTCCGACGACGGTTGCTCATCACTAAGGTTAACCGTTGCCGCTTCCCGTGCTTTTTCTTCCCGAACCCGGGACCACTCGTAGCTCTCAAACTGGATTTGAGCGTCCAGCCTATCATCGTCTAGCTGAGCTACGAGTTGCCGGACGTGCACCAGCTGTTCATCCGCCAGGACTTGGAAGTCTTCGGCCAGCTCATCCCGTATGGCGGTGAAGTCCTCGGAAGTCAACGTGTAACAATCATCTCCTTCCTTCCGCCGATTTTCCACGTCTGCCCGTAGCAATTGGAGTTCCGTCGTATTTTGTGCCCACTTTGTCCACCATCTTATGGAGCTTTCGTCAATCAAGCGTTTTGTCTGATTCAGCCATGCCCGGAGGATGCACTGAATCCGGCCCGTTCCCATCTGCGATTTGATCTCCGCAGCTTGCCGTTCCTCCTTCAATTGCTTGATGATTTTGATGTTGTCATCCGCCTGCTCCTTGTAATGCGTCAATTACCCTTGATATGTGCTTTGTAATTTTTGCAATACCGTTGACGCTCTCTCCCTTTCTTCCTGCTGCTGCCTTTGGAGCTCCATCCGGACCTTCTCCGCCTCGTCCAACCGTCTTGTATTTTCCGCTCGTTCGTCGGCGAGCGCCGTTGCGGCCCGATCAACTTCCTGCCGGAGCTCGACCATCCGTTCCTTATGCTCCGTTTCCAGCCGTTTGTAGTCCCGGTGCAGGTGCTCAAAATCATCTGTCTTTTCCTTGAGCCGTACGTTGATCTGTCGACGGGCCCGGTCCTCGCGGTCCTTCTGCTGGTGGAGCTCCTCGTTTAGCCGTTCAATTTCCGTTTCCGCCGTCTTCCGCAACTTGTCCTTTTCCTACAGCACTTTGTCTTTTTCCTCCCTTAGCCGGTCGTAAGCTTGATGGCCTTTCCGAAGGCTCTCCTCTGCCCGGCGGAGGTTCTCAGCAGTCTTCTTTAATTCTGCTTCGGCTGCTGTCTTCTATTCCTGTTCACGGCTCCTTAGCGCTTCTTGTGCGGCAAGTTCATCTCTCAATTCCGCAAGCTCCTGGGCTTGCACCGCATCTCTCTCTGGAACGGTTTCCGTTGCCGGGGTCTTATTAGTATGTATAGGTTGGTCTGTTTCTTTATTCTGTACACTTACCGGAGTCACCGGTGCTTGGATCTGTGTTGCCGTTAAGGCCATTTTAGCCATTTCTGCCGTGACCTGATCCAAGTCTTTTTCAAGGCACCGGATTCTGGATTGGGCCGTCTCTAGTTGTTCGGTTGTGACGAGCAACCGTTCGCTTTGCGTTCTTTCTTCCGCCTCAATATACCCCATTGCTCCGGCAATCTGTTCGCCTATCCACCGGAGCCACAGGCTACCGGTGCATTGTTGTTGCGCTTGCACGGAGGTTTGACGGATGGGCTCGCTTGTGGGTGGGTGGTCCCGCCTGATTGCGCCGAGTTGCAATTCCGTTTCTGCCCGTGGACCACCCAACTGTCCTGGTTCCCCTTGCGCTTCTTCTTGGTTGGCCGAGGGAGGCTGCATTGACCTTTCCGGCTCTGGCGGAACGGGACTTGCCAGTGGTGCCGGTGGTGTAGGGGCTTCTGATTCCGGTGCCATGCGCACCGGTTCCGGTTCCTCCCTTGGCGTGGGAGTCTCAGTATGGGGAGCCGATGTTCCCTCCGTTTGAGGGTCTGAACGTTTCCCGGCTGCCTCAACAGTCCTTGCCGATGACCGTCGCTGGAGGTGCTCCGTAGGCTCCTCCTCTATTTCCTCTTCCTGAGTCTCGGCATTGAGTTTCGCCGCCAAGGGGTCCACTTCTCTATTCACCGGTCGGCGGAGTGTAATCTTTACGGGCCGTACCGGTGGTTCCACTTGCGCATCTGTTGGCCGCTTCCGGCTGGCGCTCTCCTTTCCCGCTTGTTCTGCGTCCGCTGCCTTCCCCTTAGTGGCCTTAGAGGCCAACAACTGTTGTCTTTTGGAAGCAGTCTTTGGGGTGCCGTCCGCCACTCTTCCCCGCTTCTTGGGCTGGACGGGCTGGACGGGTGGCACAAGCAAGGTGAGCCACTGCGTTACTGCGTGCCATATCTTCCGTCCGTCTCGGCCTTCTTTGCCGTCTTTTCCTCTGACGATCTCGATCGCCGCACACAAACCGTCTGCGATCAATACCGGCCAATCCACCTTGATCCCTTCATAGGTGGCGATGATCATCCCTGCCCGGTTCTGCGGCATGACAGGGGGTCTAGGGTACACATGGCCGTATTCGTGGAGCACACGGGCAATCTCGCGGAACAACATATCTCCGCCGCCCTGTGTCTGGTAGCCCTTGCTGCCTAGGGAGTACTCACCAAAATACTTGATGAGTTGCTCCGAGGTCAGATTGTCGATCGTGAATATGCCTCCCTCCGGACAGTCTGTTAACGCACGGATCACCTCCTCCGTTATGACCTCTGTGTCGATTTCTTTGATCACCTTGTCGGCTTCTTTGTGTGGCGGTGCCTCCATAATCGTCAAGATGCCCTCGAGCTCGTGTTGCTTTAGCCATTTCTTGGCGGCTTCCGACAGCGTTTGCGGGTCCATGTCTGTGTCGAGGTCGGATTGTGGTGGTGAGGTTGGATGGTGATGAGAGTGAGAGTGAGAGTGAGAGAGAGAGAGTTCAGAAAGCGGGGGTTCTCTGCGCGTAGGTTCTCGTCTGATGATATTCCAACGCCTTGGTGCTTCTGTGCTCCTGGGTTCGCGAAATGAGAAGGTCTCCATGCGCTGTGGTTTTTCTTTGTGCATTCTGGCACCTTTTTCGAGCGTGTGCATGTCGTGTGCTAAAATAGTATTATGTCCTATGGCGGCGCTTAAATGCCCACTACGTACCTGTTGAGAACTCGACGTTCCTTATGTTCGACGCTCAGCCACAACCGAGATTCTTTTCATACACAGAAAAACAGGTAATGAAACGCGACACAAAAGGGGAGAAATGGTACACAGGAGGTTTACGTGGAAAACCCCAAAATAGGGGAAAAACCACGGCAGCCCACAGGCTGCAAACTGTCACTATGTAGGAATATACAACAGTGAGTTCACTGAGGCAACGACCTCGTGCTCTCAGATCTTCGCCACAGGCGGCAATTACAACGGAGGCAACGACCTCGTCTCTCTCTCTCTCTCTCTCTCTGTACAGTTACGCCCTCTCGCTTCTTCTTGCACCAACAAGGAAGAATAACAACAACAAAAAAAAACACACCTAAAAGTTTGCCCTAAGTCATATTTATACTAATATGACTTTTCGGCTATTTACAAATGTAGCCTCGATGGGCTCTCAGAAACATATTTACGAATATCTCTCTTCCTCCGGTTCATACCGGGCCTACACCATCCGGCTCTTCGTAGTCGGGTACTCCCCATCCGGTTCATACCGGGCCCACACCATCCGGCTCTCCGCAGTCGGGTACTCCTCATCCGGTTCATACCGGGCCTACACCATCCGGCTCTCCGCAGTCGGGTACTCCTCATCCGGTTCATACCGGTTCGGCCTCGGCCTGTCGGCACTGTTCTTCTCCCTTCCCATCCGGAGGGACCTGTCTCCCAACAAACTCCCCCTTCACTCCGGCATGGGGTGTCTTTCCAGCCCGATCCTCTTCCGGCATGCGTCCAGCTTGTCGGGTGTCAACACTTTGGTCAGCATATCTGACCCGTTCTCGGCCGTGTGGATCTTCGTCAGTGCGAACTCCTGGTCATCTACCCTTTCCCGGATCCAGTGATACCTCCGTTGGATATGCTTCGTCCGGGAATGGTAGGCCGCATTCTTAGCAAGGTGGATGGCACTTTGACTGTCGCAGTAGAGTCGGTATTCCTCTTGCCGGATACCGAGCTCTCCGATGAAGTCCTTCATCCATAATATTTCCTTGCCGGCTTCTACAGCCGCCATGTACTCCGCCTCTATGGTTGACAATGCAACCGTCTTCTGCAGCCTCGACTGCCACGAAACAGCTCCCCCTGCATATGTCATCACATACCCGGATGTAGACCGGCTGGTATCCACATCAGCTGACATGTCCGAATCTGTGAAACCGTCCAGTTGAGGTTTCCCGGAGCCGAATCGGAGACACATATTTGAAGTGCCCTTCAAATATCGGAGTATCCATTTGACCGCGTTCCAATGCTCCTTGCCGGGATTACTCATGAACCGACTCACCACTCCGACTGCGTATCCAATGTCCGGTCGGGTACAAACCATTGCGTACATCAAGCTCCCGACGGCAGAGGCATATGGAATCTTCATCATATCTTCCTTCTCTCCTTTTGTCTTCGGGCTTTGCTTGCCGGACAACTTGCAGTTTGCCGGAAGTGTCGATCCGACCGGTTTTGCATCTGACATGTTGAACCGGTGAAGCACCTTTGTCACATACTTCTCCTGTGACAGCCATAATTGCTTCACTGACCGGTCCCGAATGATGTGCATCCCCAACATCCGTCTTGCCGGACCCAAGTCTTTCATTGAGAAGGTCCGGTTGAGAGCCTTCTTCAGCATCCGTATTTTGCCTTGGTCTCGTCCGACGATCAACATGTCATCCACGTACAGGAGAAGTATCAGGAAGTCCCCTCCTTCGAACTTCTTCACGAACACGCAGTGATCGGCCTGCGTCTTATGGTACCCTTGATCGGTCATGAAGGAGTCGAACTTCCGGTACCATTGCCGGGGAGCCTGCTTAAGTCCGTACAGGCTCTTCTTCAACCGGCATACCAGGTGCTCCTTCCCTTTCTCCACAAATCCTTCCGATTGCTGCATGTAGATTTCCTCTTCGAGGTCGCCGTGAAGGAATGCCATCTTCATGTCCAGCTACTCTACCTCGAGATCCATGCTTGCTGCTATACTCAGCACCGTCCGGATGGAGGTCATCTTTACTACTGGGGCGAATATTTCGTCGAAGTCCACACCCTTCTTCTACTGGAACCCCTTCACCACGATCCTGGCTTTGTATCTCGGGGGGTTGCCGGCATCTCCTGGTTTCAACTTGAACACCCACTTGTTTCGGAGTGCCCACTTTCCTTTCGGCAGCTCCACCAATTCGTACGTATGGTTCTCATGCAGGGAATCCATCTCATCCTGCATGGCACTTAACCATTTTCGGCTATGGGTGTCTTCCTTCGCTTCTTCGAAGCTTTCCGGCTCCCCCTCATCGGTCAGCAGGACATGCTCTGCATCTGGAAATCTCCGAGGCGCCCTTCTCTCTCTGAGAGGATATCTACGTCTTCGGGCTTCGGTAACCGGTTCCTCCATTTGCTCTTCATCCGAATCCGATTCGAGGTCTTGACCGGTTCCGGTCTCAGCTTCCTCTACTTCTTCTTCTGCCGGTTCGGTATCCTCACCGTAACCGGCTGGTTCCTTGAGTGCTAACCGGTCTCTTGCCGGTTGGGTCTGCTCATTGTAGAGTCTATCCTTACCGGTCGACTCGGAGTTCATTACCTTCTTCTCCGACTCCCAGTCGGCGAGCGTCTTGTCCTCCATGAAGATAATATCTCGACTCCGGAATACCTTCTTGTCGACCGGGTCCCACACTCGGTAGCCGAACTCATCGTCACCGTAACCGAGGAATATGCATGGCCGGGTCTTTGGATCTAACTTTCCTCTCCGGTCCTTTGCTACATGCGCGTACGCGAGACACCCGAACACCCTCAGATGCCGGTAGGACACTTCCTTACCGGTCCATACTCTCTGTGGCGTGTCTCCGTCCAAGGGCACTGAGGGTGATCTGTTTATCACATATGTCGCCGTCGACAGTGCCTCAGCCCAAAACTTCTTGGGTAGTTTTGCATGCGCTAGCATACTCCGAACCCTCTCCATTATGGTCCGGTTCATCCTCTCGGCCAGTCCGTTTAGTTCCGGCGTCTTCGGCACGGTAAATTCGAGCTGGATTCCCTTCGAGCGGCAGTACTCCTCGAACTGCCCCCGGTACTCACCTCCGTTATCTGCTCGAACCGCCTTCAGCTTCCGGCCGGTTTCTCTTTCCACTCTCGCGTGGAGCTCTTTGAAGACTAATAACACCTGATCCTTCGTCTTCAGCGGTGTGTCCCACAGCTTCCGGCTGTGGTCATCTATGAACGTCACGAAGTACTGCGCTCCGACATGTGACTTCGTGTCTACTTGACAAACATCCGTATGCACCAACTCCAGTGGTGCATTACGTCTCATCGGTGGCCTTGGTCGGAAGGAGGTCCGGTTCTGCTTACCGGCCAGACAATCAGTGCACTTCTCTAAGTGCACGTTCTTCACTGGAATGAGGTTGTCGTCTCCAAGCCTCTTCATCCCCTTCTCACTCATGTGACATAGCCTCTTGTGCCACAGCTCACCGGTAGTGTCGGAAGCCACGTTCACTTCTTCCGGACATAACCGGGCATTCATCAGGTACAGTGTGTTTACCTTCCGGGCCCGAGCCACAATCAGGCTCCCTTTGCTGAACTTCATGACACCGTTCCGGATGCTACCCGTGTAGCCTTCATCATCCAGCCGACCGGCTGATATCAGGTTCAGACGAACTTCCGGAACGTGTCGGACATCCTTCAACAGCAACTTGCATCCGGTTGGTGTTGTCAGCCACACATCTCCTATGCCGACAATTCGGCATGTTCCTTCATTCCCCATCCGGACACAGCCGTGATCACCGGCTGAGTAGGATGAGAAGCATTTCCGGTCCGGGGTAAGGTGGAACGACGCTCCGGAGTCTACCACCCAGGTCATCTCGTCGCCGGCATGGTTTATCTCACTCTCCTCGGTGATGAGCATCAACTCCTCTTCACTTGCCGCAATTGCCGTCGTTCCCTTCCGGTCCGGCCCCCTCCGGGCTTTACCGTTCCGGTTCGGGGTTTGCTTCGAATCGGTACCGTCGGTTTCCTTGTCTTTACGGAAATGCCGACAGTTCTTTTGGAAGTGTCCCGGCTTGCCGCAATAGAAGCAAGTAGGCCTCCCCCTTGACTTTGACCGTGTCCCCGACTTCTCCCGGTTTTGGGGACTACGGTTTCTATGTCTTCCGCGTTCTGATTCGGTAAGGAGCGCTTTGGAGTCGGAGCTCGTATCTTTGTCTTTCCGACGAGCCTCCTCATCTAGCAAGCTCGACTTTACTCTTGCTAGGGATAACCGTTTTCCTTCCGGCCCGGCGTTGCCCAAAGTGACAACCAACGTCTCCCAACTATCCGGGAGGGAACCGAGCAGGAGTAGTGCTAGGACCTCATCGGCAAGAGGTACTTCCAATGACGTTGCCTGGTGAATCAGCCCTTGGAAGGCATTCATATGCTCCGCCATGCTGGAGCCATCTTGGTACCGGAGTCTTACTAGCTTCCGGAATACCGACACCTGATTGACAGCATTTTTGTTCTGGAACATTATGCCGATCTTCTCCCAGAGCTCCTGAGACTTGCTCTCTTCATTGAAGTTGTTGTACAGGCTCATGTCGATGAAGCACCGTATGTACGCCGTTGTCTTCATGTGCATCACCTCCCATATCGCAGCGTCGATTTTGTCCGGTCTCTTGTCCCCGAACTGAACCGGCAGCCAGAGGTCTTTAACCACGAGCATGTCCCTCATCTTCGACTTCCACACTGAATAGTTGGAGCCGGTGAGCTTGAAAATGCCACCAAACGATTCGTCCATTTTCTGTGTCGATTTTGATTTCGCTTTTGCATGATTACTTCGCTTTTTTAAAAATAAATAAATAAATTGTAGTGTGAGGTTACTTGTCCGTTGGTCCTATCGGACCCTTACCGGCCTCATTACGGTTTGCCGTTGCCTCATTCTCCCCCGTTTCCGCACCGGTTCCCAATCCGGTGTCGGTCCTTTGCTCAAATGGGTTCTTGGGCATCGGTCCTCTATATGGCTTCAATCTGAATCCGTTGACCCATTTGCCTAGCACTTCGCCGGCAAGTGTCCCTAACTGGTAGGACCCATTATACTCACGTGTCAGCCAATACAGGCCGGTCCATCTAAACCGTAGTTTACTCGGCATCTTGCCCATCCAGGTCTGAAATACTAACACCGGCTTGCCGATTTCGAACATTTTTTCATTTCCTTTCTGGTGCCGGTCGACAAATGCTTTCCGTCACCGTTGTTCCAATTCTAAGTGCAGGATGCTTGCCAGTCGTTGTTCCTCGAGTTCACACAACGCTGTTAACCGTATTGCCTCCGACTCCTTGTTCAGCTGTTCCCGTAGCTGGATCCGTAAGCTTGGTACTTGGAATTCCACCGGCATGACGGCCTCTAGTCCGAACGCTAACCGGAACAATGTTGTTCGGATGCTCGTTTTGTATGCCGTCCAGTATGCCCAAAGCGCGCTATGTAGCTTGGTATCCCAATCCGTTCGGTTTTCGTTGACGATCTTCCGGAGGATATTCTGGAGCGTTTTGTTCGTCGACTCAGCTAACCCGTTTGCTTGCGGATAGTACGGTGTGCTTTGTTTATGGACAACGACATAGAATGTCGTTAGGCTTTCAACTACTTGGCCGAGAAAGTGCCCCCCTTGGTCGCTTATTAATTCGATTGGGCATCCGTAATGGCACCAGATGTATTCGTATAGAAATTTTGCCGTTGACGCAACGGTGTTGTCTCTTAAGGCTTTGGCCTCCACCCATTTCGTGTAGTAATTCGTCGCGACGATGACGTACCGATTACCTGTTCTCATTGCCGGTGGTTTGAACGGTCCAACAAAGTCCAGCCCCCACTTCTGGAATGGTTTGAGTGGTAGTACAGGCTGGTGTGGCATCCGAGCTTGCTCCATTGGCTGGCCCATTCGCTAGCATAGGTCACATTCTTTTGCGTACCGTACAACATCTCTTAATGTAGTTGGCCACCATAGGCCACTTTGCCATATTTTCCTGGCCGTCGCATCTCCGGCATAGTGACCTCCGACAACTCCGCAGTGGGCTTCCCTCAGTATAAGGTCCTTTTCATCGCTGTGCACAACCCGTCTCCATATGCCGTCCACGCCCTTGTGGTAAAGTGTGTCTCGCAGTAAGCAGAAATGTCGGCTTTGCACCGCTAGGCGTTTCCTTTCGTCCTAGTTCATCTCCTCCGGAGGCAATCCTGTGCTCAGAAACTGGTGCATATTTGTGAGCCACTTGTCTTCCTGTGCCACCGTTTCATCTGCTGCCGTTTCCGTAGTGACACGAAAGAACTCCGCATCCGGAAACTCGTCCGCTACTCCATCGCCCGTCTCTTCGGACTCTAATCGGCTTAAATAATCCGCTACGGCATGCTGTATACCGGGTCGGTGGAATATTTCGAACTCGAATTCCTGTAATAGTAAGGTCCACCCGGCCAACTTACCGGTGAGTGACGCCTTGGACACCAGGTAGAGGAGTGCCGAATGATCTACATGGAAGGAAAACTTCCTTCCCAATAAATAATGCCAAAACTTTGTCACACTGTAGATCATCCCTAGAGCTTCCCGTTCCGTGGTAGAGTAGTTCCGTTCCGCTTGGGATAGCTTTCGGTTGGCATAGTACACTGGCCGGTACCAGTTTGGCTCTGTAAGCTGCATCAGTGCGCTTCCGATTGCGATGTCGGAGGCGTCCACGAACACATGAAATTCTTTACTCCAATCCGGAGGCTGCACTACCGGTGCTTGCGACAATAGTACCTTGAGGGCCCTATACGCCCTATCCTCGGTGTCGGTCCACTGGAATGGTGTTCGATGTACCGCGGCATGCAACGGTGTAGCCAGGTCGGCCAAGTATCGGAGCATCCGGTTGTGCCACCGGATCTGGCCTAAGAACCGGCTCAATGCCTTTGCCATTGCCGGCACCGGTGCTTCTAATATGGCTTTCACTTTGTCCGGGTCGACTGCAATGCCTTCCTTGCTCACAATATGTCCTAGTAGGGTTCCACTAGACATGCCAAATACACACTTCGCCGGATTCAAGCTTAGCCGGTACGCTCTACACTTTTCTAGACAAAGACGGAGGTGCAGCAAATGATCCTCTTCCCGACTATAGACGGCGAAATCGTCAAGGAAAACTGCATAAAAGCCGGAATATATTCACCAAAGATTTCCATGATGATTCGTTGGAATGTTGCCGGTGCCGTTTTGAGTCCGAATATCATCACCACGGCCACAAACACCCCCCATTCGGTGACGAAAGCCGTTTTCTCTTGGTCGTCGGGGTGCATCCGGATCTGATTATACCCGCTGAATCCGTCTAGAAAGCTATAGACCTCATGGCCAGCGACGACATCCAACACTCCATCTGTGAATGGAAGTGGAAACGCATCCGTTACCGTAGCCGCATTGAGTTTCCGGTAGTCCACACAAACTCGAATTTTTCCGTTCTTCTTTGGTACGACTACGATCGGGCTCAGTCATGTCGCTTTCTTTACCAGACGGATAAAGACAACTCTTAGCAGTTTGTCAATTTCCTCCTTGACTTTGGCGGCATAATTGGGATTCATCCGGTACCGTCTTTGTGCCACTGGTTTTGCGTCCTTGCTCAAATGAATCTGGTGCTGGTATAACTGAGGGTCGAGCCCTCGCATGTCTTCGTATGACTAGGCAAACACGTCGCAAAATTCCGTGAGAAGTGTGATCATCGCCGTTTTGTCTTCGGACTTCATCTCCTTGGCGATGTGCACCGGTTTTGCTTCGTCCGTGGTCCCTAGGTTCACCTCTTCAAGTTGCGATGCTTTTACGCGATGTGAAACGACCATTTCCCGTTCCAACGCTTCCTGCGCTTGCCGTAACTCTCGGATTGCGTCCTTATCCGGTTCTGCTTCAGTCTCTTCCGGCTGCGGTAAGTATGGTGCTACTGCTTCGGCAATGTCAATTTCGAAGAGGGGTACGATCTTCGGGTTTTCCTGCAAGTACTGAGCTTCTTCTTCGTCAGCTAACCCTTCTAGCATGTTGACGCACTCTGCATACAATGGTGTACATTCCTTGCCAGTGCTCGTCCTTGGCTGTGTTGGTACACGTACCTTGGCTTTTCCTCGCCGGAAGGTAATTATATTTTTCCTCCAATTCTATTTGATATGTGCTGTTTTCAACCACGGCCGCCCCAGCAATAGCGGGTACGTGCCTTGTGCCTGTAATTGTAGCACTACTGCCGAGATCTGGCATTCTTGCAACGCTTGCCATGTCTCGTTCTCGGAGTGACTACCGCCGGCAAGCCCTACGGTGTTCTCCTTTTGCCGCTCTAAGTCTATTAAGTTTTGCTCGTTTGCTTCCGGATGGTCTCCTGCGTCTCCCATTCCTTGGCCATGCCCTTCGACCTTGTGGTCACCTGCTGTAGATTTGCCACTTCAGGGACTACCATATTTACTGCCAGCCGTTTGTCATAGCTCTTCGCCAGGCATTGATTACTATAATGGCCTTCCTGTTGGCAGTAGTAGCAATAGGCTTTCCGGGTATTGCTGGATTCGGCATTGTTTGTTGTACCCGGGACAGGTCCTGTGGTAAGCGCGGGGTTTTGGGCTGGTTGGCTACTTGAAGCTCCTTGTTCCGGATCCCGTGGGTGGCCGCCTTTTTTGAAATGCCGTTTTTTGTTATAATTCTTCTTATTCCGGTACTCTTGGCGAGGTTGGTCGTTATATCTGCCGTATTCCTCCTGTTGTTGACGATACCCGGGGGAGTGCTCCCAGTCGTAATGTTCATATCGTCTATTGTAATCCTGGTACCGATCATATCTATCGTACCGATTGTAGTTATCCCGCTGATCACCATACCGGACATCATTCTCCCGTCGATCGCCATACTGGTCATCCTGTGCCGGTCGGTATCAGTCCATTCGCCGCCAGCGTTGTCGTGAAGGATTTGCTTCACGATATAAAAGTAAACTTGAATATTGTATTAAGTAACATTTGAGAGACTTGAACCCGTAACCTCACACACCAAG
Source organism: Azolla caroliniana (assembly GCF_043228905.1). NCBI lineage: Eukaryota > Viridiplantae > Streptophyta > Polypodiopsida > Salviniales > Salviniaceae > Azolla > Azolla caroliniana. The sequence goes on from NW_028230476.1 coordinate 67,774, forward strand.
GACGAAGCATATACCATTAAGATAAGTTATTTTCTATAATTATATTTTTATCACAATACTTATGACATGTGTATCTTCATACATTAGAGCTTAGATGAGCATGATGGCTATCATGCATCACATGTAAAGCATGTGCGCCAAATGGCAATCATGCATCACATGCATCACATGCATGCCATGCACCCCCATATCATCATATGCATGAGAGAACCTATAAAGAGAGGCAAGGAATTAAGGGATGGATCAAAGGAAAATAGGGTAATGAATGAATCAAGAGAAAGTGAGAAAATAATACAATCAAGTAAAGAAGACTAGCTCATTGGGTGGAGAACCTCTCGTTTCGAAGTTGAGGTCGTGGGTTCAAATCAAGGGTCGGTAGAGAATGTGTTCAGTTTGTGATCAAGGATTGTAAAGTTGGTAAAATATTGTCTTTTTAATATACATCATGTTTATATCAAATACTCTTGCTTCTTGATTCATACTTTGTCTCAATCTTAAATCATATTTTGTCTATATCTTGCTTCTTGAATCATATATTGTCTCTATCTTCTATCTATTCTCATCTCTCTCTCACACACACATTACTCATAACTCTTCTTCTTGCTACTCTTAACCTTTCTAACATCACCATACAAGCCTTATTAAAATTTAAGTTCCTTCAACTCCCCTTAACCTTCGTCCCTGCGACTTCGCCGCACGAACCACAACTACCCCGACACATTTGGTGAACCCGACGTGAAGGCGGCGACGAGGAGAAATGGAGCAGCAAATGAGGCTTATGTGTACGATGATGGAACGAGTGATGCGGGAACAAGGGATGATGGCAAGCATCGACAAAGCCGTCGACAATATTCTCGCACGAGTAGGAATCTTTGAAGGTATAAATTTAACAAGATTTCTGAAGATTTATAATGAAGAAATGCTTAAACGTGGTGTCGACAAAGCTGCAAAAATTAATAGCTTTAGTCGAGTTGCTGCGATTGGGCTACAAGAAAGGATCCAGGAGCTACAAAGGGAACATCAGACATGGGTGACTTTCGAAAGAGCATTGCTAAATGAATACAACCTCAACGATATGTCAAGGATGACAAGGCGAGCTTTCATGGATTGGGTAGAGTCTAATAAACATTTAAGTGTTTTGGAAGTATTAAAAGAGTTTTCTGAAATATTTGAGCAACTAAATGTTAGAGATAGAAATATAATAGTGCCAGATAAAGTAATATTGTTTCTATAAGCTACTAATATTAAAGACAGGAGGGACTTGGGAATGCTTTTAGAAGATCAGAATAGTCCAAGTGGACTTACCGAAGATTGGGAGGAGGTGAAAAGGGCGTGCGCCCATTTCTGCAAAAGAAAGTTATGGTTTATGGAGTTGCCCGATAGAAATGATGAAGAAACGGGGAACGAGTGGGGAGAAAAGAAAGTAGAAGAATCACTCTTACACGAATTGGTGAAAGGCATGAAAGACTTGTCGATCAAAGTGACGAAGCTAGAATCGGGACAAAGCTTGACTTCATCAAGGCAGGGAGGTGGAATGGTCCGAAGGTGTATGTGGTGTGATAGTATCGACCACCAGAAGAAAGATTGTCAAGAACATAGGGATGCTCTTAATCATGATAAAATCTATTATCAAGATGGTAAGATTCACTTGACAGAGACTCGACAACCACTTCAACTCAACTTTGGGCAAGGTGGAATGAAAAAGCTAATGGAAGATGCCGAGAGAGAAACGACTCAAGCAATACAATCTATGGCAACCTTAGGGTTGCGTGTAGAAGACTCGTATGGTGGATCTGACTTTTGGCAAGGTGTGATGGAGTATGCAAGAAAAGGGAAGGTTCAAATGAATGAATTAAAAAGCGCGGGTGATGAAATACGGAACTTCACTGGATGGAATGATCCAGTAGACACACTATCAGCATTTGCCCAAGTGAATGTACAAGATGCACTAGTGGAAGAGAAGCGAAAGAGAGCTGAAGAGGTTGATTTGGCAAAGAAACATGAGACACAAGAAAAACTTCAGAGAAGAGAGATGGAAAAGGATGCTCCTGATGCAGAAGAAGCTAATAAAGTCAAAGGGAAGATAGACCCAACTTTTAAGCTTGCTTCAGACACAGAAGCCACGACGGATATAAAAAATGTCATGGAAGAAGTTAGGAGAGAGTGTACAGCAACAAGTCTCCAAGATTTGGATCATGAATCCATCAATGTTGCAAGTGTAAAAAACAGAAATGATGTTGGGTTTCATGAAGAGGATAGGAGTCACTATACAAGGGACCATTGGGCACGAGCAACAACAGAGGCACCTGCAAAAATTGGGGAGCAAAATATTCCATGTATTGCTTTGATCGATCATGGATCTGAGATTAACATGATGTCATCGGAATTTTACGCTCAAGGACGGTGGCCAATCGATAAGAATCATGGTTCGAAGAAAAGAGTTGCAACAGAGATGATGGAGGATCTATTCGGAGCATGTCCTAATGTGAAAGCAACAATGGGAGATATGTTGGTGGATCAAAATTACTATGTGCAAGATGGATCAACCTACCCTGTCATCCTTGGTCAACCATACATCAGCGTAGTGAGTATGGAAACAATGGATGGTGAACTGTACATCAACGTAGTAAGGATGGAAACAACTGTGATTAATGATGATTCGACTTTCGTGAGGATCAAGAGTCAAGATGGAAGGAAGAGGGGCCATATCTTAACCATGATGCCTAACAATGAAAGAAACGAAGAATTCTTGAGGGGACATCCAGTTCAGGAACAAAATGAAGAGTTTTTCCAAGACTTTGGATGAACTTTGCACAACTAGTGTGCAAGTTCAGAGGGGGTGGGTGTCGTGAAGGATTTGCTTCACGATATAAAAGTAAACTTGAATATTGTCTCAAGTAACATTTGAGAGACTTGAACCCGTAACCTCACACACCAAGGACGAAGCATATACCATTAGGATAAGTTATTTTCTATAGTTATATTTTTATCACAATACTTATGACATGTGTATCTTCATACAATAGAGCTTAGATGAGCATGATGGCTATCATGCATCACATGCAAAGCATGTGCGCCAAATGGCAATCATGCATCACATGCATCACATGCATGCCATGCACCCCCATATCATCATATGCATGAGAGAACCTATAAAGAGAGGCAAGGAATTAAGGGATGGATCAAAGGAAAACAGGGTAATGAATGAATCAAGAGAAAGTGAGAAAATAATACAATCAAGTAAAGAAGACTAGCTCATTGGGTGGAGAACCTCTCGTTTCGAAGTTGAGGTCGTGGGTTCAAATCAAGGGTCGGTAGAGAATGTGTTCAGTTTGCGATCAAGGATTATAAAGTTGGTAAAATATTGTCTTTTTAATATACATCATGTTTATATCAAATACTCTTGCTTCTTGATTCATACTTTGTCTCAATCTTCCTTATTAAATCATATTTTGTCTCTATCTTGCTTCTTGAATCATATATTGTCTCTATCTTCTATCTATTCTCATCTCTCTCACACACACACATTACTCGTAACTCTTCTTCTTGCTACTCTTAACCTTTCTAACATCACCATACAAGCCTTATTAAAATTTAAGTTCCTTCAACTCCCCTTAACCTTCGTCCCTGCGACTTCGCCGCACAAACCACAACTACCCCGACAACGTTCCTCTTCTTCATCCCGGATGCTGCGTGGCTCTATTTGTCGGACGGGCGGTGCTTGCCGGTTCAATAGATTATACTCACACTTATCCGTCGTATGGCCCTTGGATTGACAGATTACACATTGCGTCCTCATAGTGCATTCTAGTGCCGATTGTCTAGAATTCATGCAGGTTGTGCATTGTATTGCTTGCTGAAACCGGAGGTCTTCATCGGACGGTAACGCCCGTTGAAGTGCTCCTAGTGTGAGCCAGGAGCTTGTCTTTTCCATCTCTCTCACCCGGTCAATGACCTGGTCGATGGTACTTGCGGGAAGTCAATTACCGTGCAAACCGTGCGTAGGGGTTCCCGGAGCGCATTTAGGAATATAGTCTGTAATTCCTCCTCCGGGGGTGCGCGGGCAAGCTGACTATGCATCCGTTGAAACCGGATGACAAACTGGGGAATGCTCTCCCCTGCCTCTTGTCGGATGGTATAAAACAAGCCCACCATTACTGTCTAGTCCACCTCCTTGTGGAAAAAATGCAAGAATTTAGCTTTTAAATCAGTGAAGGTGGTGATGGTAGACGGGTCCTGCGTCCGACGCCATCTTACTGCCGGTCCCTCCAATGTGACGCCAAATTCCGCTATCTTAGAGCGTTCCTCTTCCTCCGGGGTCAATCGCTGGGACACATGGTTTGCTTCCCATGTCTGTTCAAAGGCGTGAACATGAGCTTCCGCGTCCGGATCATCTCTATACTTGGAGTATTGGAACGGCATGTTGTCGTCCGGTATCGGTGCGCGGGCTGGTGGTGTTGGTGGTCGTTCCTGGTTTTTCTCCAGCGTCGGTTGTCGTTCCTGATTTGTCTCCGGTGTCGGTGGTCTTTCCTCTTCTTTTGGTGATGGAGGCCTCTCCTCCTCGACTTCCGGTGTCGGAGGTCGCTCTTCCTTTGCTTCTGGTTCCGGAGGTTCCAGCCCTAGCACTTCCGGTTCCAGTGTCGGTAAGGTGTCCGATCCTTCGTCCTTCGGTCCGTCCGGGGTGTCGTTGCTGCTACGGTAGTTCGTGTGCACGCTGTATCCCCCTTCGGAATCCGATTCATACGCTGGAAAGGCTTCTGCTTCACCTTCTCCGCTTGCCAACGCCTGGAGAAGGGATTCGGTTTTCCGGAGGCTGCAGAGGCTGCTGCCGTCGTCCGGGTGCGATGTTTGCTGTAACCGGAGGGACTCCTCCGCTACTCTCCAGATTACATTGGAAAACGAGCGATCCGCTCTAATTTCCTGCGCCGCTTGCTGGAAAGCCTCACGTCTCCTTTGCCTTTCGGCAAGGCGTCGAGTTCGATCTATAACCAGGTCGTGCGTTGATCTAGTCATCCATTCATGCCGTCGTTCGTTGCAAAAATAGGAATCGTGGTTGCCAAAAACTGTGTTAACTCTTAGGGCCGGACAATGGCCTAACACAAGGTGTCTACGGAAGACACTTCACCAAAGGGGTGTTACGGCAAGAGGATTAGGCTCAACGATTAATTTGACTTAATTAGGTTACTTAGCAAGATCGTCCTTAATAATCACATGCGTAAGATATAACAATGAATGCAGAACGACAATTAACACAGAGAGATAAAACACTAAGCTTCATTAATTATCTGCTCCACATTACATTGTATCCGGGCCTTTAAATAGGTTTCCGGTTTGTAGTACAAAATGGTGCCATCCGCACCTGTTCGGGATCGGTTTGGATCCGGAACGACATACCGATTCTGGTCCGTCCGTCCACACTAATAGCTCACTTACAACCATTCCTTAGTAATTAAATAACTCCTTCGTTTCACACTCTGGACTCCTTTGCCGGTCGGTAACACAGGAGTGCAGAATCCCAGGGACCAGAGAGGTACCCATCCGATTGCCCAATGACAACATGATCACCCTGCACCAAGTCAGGCATGTACCTGATCTAAAAAGGAGTTTGGTCTCCATCGGCATGTTAGCTGAAGATGCATACCAAACGACTCTAAGTGAGTCGATATGGATGATCAACCGGGGAAATCTCAGAATTGGGAGTGGACACAAGTACAATAACCTGTACCCACTAATGGCGATCAATCCAGAAGGGGCCATGAACGTAGCTGAAAAGACAGACCCAAACCTATGACATGGCCGACTCGGCCATATGTCTCAAGCTGGACTTGATCGACTGATGTCGGTAGGCTACATCCCAAAACTCCAAGCAAAGTCGGACTTCTGTGATCACTGTCAATATGGGAAACAAACCCAAAGTCCGCACTCTCTCCACTACGAGATAATACGACAAACCCTAGAGCTCGTGCACATAGATATATGTGGGCCCATGCTAGAGTGATCACCAGGAGGCTCCCGGTACTTCATCACATTTGTAGATGACTGTACGCGGAAAGTTTGGGCATACTCCATCAGGTCCAAAGATGAAGCGCTCGAGGTCTTCACTCGGTGGATATCTGAAGTGGAGAACCGGTCGGGACATAGAGTAAAGACACTCCGATCCGACAACGGAGGCGAATACACCTCTAGAGCCTTCAAGTAGTACCTGTCCAACAAAGGGATCCGACATCAAAAGACCGTTCCCTACACACCCATGCAAAATGGAGTGACAATCAACAAAACGATCCAGGAGAGGGTGACGTCAATGATTCAGCTAGCTAGACTGAAGCTGGAATTCTGGGCAGAAGCATTGCAGACGGCAGTATAGTTGATAAACCTGGCGCCGTCAAGAGCAATTAGGCTCGAAGTGCCACAGGCACTATGGTCATGCAAAAAACCGACCTACGATAGGCTCCGTGTATTCGGATGCGAAGCCTACGCGTTCATCCCCAGGGAGAAAAGGACCAAGTTGGCACCCCATGCAACGAAATGCGTATTTCTCGGTTACGGAACCGATGGGGACTTTGGCTACCGGCTATGGGACCCTGAGAACTGGAAACTGATCCGGAGCAGTGACATAGTCTTTAATGAAGACTGTATCGTCTCTTAGTGGAACCAGTAGAAAATAGAAGGGAAAAAGGTATATTTCAAAGACGACAGAGATGTCATAGAAAGACCAATCCACCGGGCCGGCTCAGAGATTCGACAAACAGTCGAACTCGAACAAGCCGAAAACATACTTGCCGACTCCGAATAAGTAGGAAGTCCATTAGTCGAACTCGAAGACAAAGCCATCAATGACAAAGCCAACTCGACAAGAGTCAAAGCAGGCAAAGCCAACAATATGCGAGTAGGAAACACAATCGAGTTGACAAAGTCCGTAGGGGAGGACAACGACAAGACACCTGACACAAATGGTTCAACAAATACCGATCGCCCAACCGAGTCGATCGAAGAATCCAAACCACTTATCTCGGCACCCAGGAGATCTGGACGAGCTCAAAGGCCAACAAAGTTTTATCAACCGGGCCTCGACTATGTCAACTACATCGATGTAGGCGAACCAAGCACTTATGAAGAAGCTATGGCCGCAACGGACGCCGACACATGGCTACAAGCTATGAAATCTGAAATGGACTCGATCCACAAGAATCAGACATGGGAGCTGGTTGAACTACCAACTGGAAGAAAGCTACTACCTTGCAAATGAGTATTCCGATATAAGTATGTATCTGACTCAGAAAATCCCAAGTACAAAGTTCAGCTTGTCACGAAAGGGTTCAAGCAAGAACATGGGGTCGACTACGATGAGATATTCTCACCAGTAGTCAAGATGACCACCCTCCGTCTCCTACTAGGAGTTGTTGCGATAGAAGGTCTTGAGCTTGAACAAATGGACGTAAAGACGACATTCCTACATGGAGATCTAGAAGAAGACATCTACATGTCTCAACTGGCAGGTTTCTTGGCGACGGGGGAGGAAAGACACCTTGTATGTCGATTAAAGAAAAGTCTATATGGCTTGAAACAAGTGCCGAGGATGTGGCACCAGAACTTTGACTCTTACATCAGGCAACTTGGATATCATAGAATTGACTCCGACCCATGTATGTATGTTCGGCAACTGGTTGACGAGTCCAAGATCTATCTGATCCTATATGTCGACGACATGCTGATTGTAGGAAGCAATCAAGTAGAGATCGGAAAGCTGAAACAGAGCCTTCACGACAAGTTCACAATGAAGGAACTCGGACAAGCCCGACACATGCTGGGCATGAGGAGCGAGCGAAATCGGACGACCAAGACTCTCTGACTCTCCCAGTCCGACTATATCCAGAAGGTGCTAAAGCGCTTCAACAAAGAGAATGTGAAGCCAACACCAACACCGCTTCTGATGTCGATCCGACTATCGAACAAAGACTCTCCTTCAACGGACAAGGAAAGAGAGAGAGAGCTTAATGGAAAGATGCCCTACGCATCGGCTGTAGGAAGTATCATGTACGCAATGGTGGCAACTTGACCCGACCTAGCCTATACCGTAGGGGTGGTCAGCCGGTACATGTCAAACCCAGGATGGAAGCATTGGGAGGCCGTCAAGCACATCTTTAGGTACCTGAGAGGGACCGAAGATACACAGTTGACTTTCGGACTGACAACCTTAGCCAAAGTCGAAGGCTACACCGATTCCGTCTATGACGGGAATGCGGACAATTGAAAATCGACATCGGGTTAAATCTTCACCTATGGTGGCGGTGTGATATCATGGAGGTCGAAACTTCAAGAGTGCATGGCTCTGTCGACCACAGAAGTCGAGTACATAGCAGCATCGGAGGCAGCAAAGGAAGCGATTTGGCTGCATCGAATGTCTGCCGACTTCACAACTATAAACCAAACCGACCGACCTAGACCGACCATCTATTGTGACTCACAGAGCACAATACACCTCATCAACAATCCCTTCTATCACACAAAAACGAAGCATATTGAGGTGTGGTATCATCGCATCCGGGAGCTCATAACCGAGAAGAAGCTCGATGTCCGGAAAATCGACACCGAGGTGAACATCGCCGATTGTCGGGCGAAGCCACTCCCAGATCTACGCTTCGGAGCACTAAGGACGAAGATGGGACTATGACAAGCGACCGAGCAAAAGAAAGCCAAACGAGGGACAGTAGGTAAGACCTAATCGGAACAACTATATCTATGCTTACTATACCTCTGTTGACTCGGCCGCATGCCAACTGACTTGGAATGTAAATTTAGGATAATCTTGTAATCTAGATTTACGGGGGAGATAACCCCAAACATTTGTATACGCAAGAAAGAGTAGTCCTTTTACGGGGGAGTTTGTTGGCATAAAAGCCCGACTCCTTCCAATTTGTATTCGGCCTAGCGTGAACTCGTCCACATAGTTAGGGCTTAGTATATAAGCAATAACCTGATGTTGTAGAGAAGAGATAGATATATACACATTGTATCAAGACTCTGAGAGAGAGAGAGAACGTAATAAAGCTTTCCATTAAAGCTCATTTCTGTGTAAGTCTCCGCCTTCCTCCCCTTCTGTGTTGTTTTCTGACATATGCAAACAAGTTCTCATATGCTTCCGCATACGCACACACCTACCAAACTTTCTACAAGATGTTCACAGAACAGTAGATCCATGAAAGTACTTAACAACCACATTGTCAAGTCGACACAAGCTCAATCCCATAGATTGAAAGACATTTCTTGCCACAACATAATGTATATGGAATTGTACATATTGAATGGGCTTTGTTGGCCACATAAAATATTTTTGGAATTGTACATGGTTGATGTGCACTACTTGCCATGTAAAAGGTACTATTGGTAGATGAAAGAATTCATGTTATCTAGTCGGCCTAGCTTAGATGGTAGAGGGCAAGGCTCTTCACCTTGTGGTCGTGGGTTTGAGCCCTATGGCCTACGTCATACCATGTAAAATGTTTATTGAATTGTAGATTAATGAAAGTATTTAACAAACATGTCAGGCTACCTTAAATGCTAGAACCACATGATTGGCGTTATTTGCCATGTAAAATGTTCATGGAACTCAAAAAAACTTAAGAAACATGTCAACATAGACTCAATACCCACCCATGTCTGACGAGTGTTTCTTGCCACATAAAATGTATATGACATTGTACATGTTGGACAGGCTTTGTTGGCCACATAAAATGTTTTTGGAACTCTACATGCTTGATGGCACTGCTTGCCACATAAAAGGTACTCTTGGTAGATGAAAGACTTCATGTTAGCTAGCCACCCTAGCTTAGATGGTAGAGCACAAGGTTCTTAACCCTTTGGTCATGGGTTCGAGCCCCATGGCCGACATTTCATACCACGTAAAATGTTCATTGAATTGTAGATCAATGAGAGTATTTGACAAACATGTTAGGCTAGCTTAAATGGTAGAACCTCATGGTTGGCGTTATTTGCCATGTAAAATGTTCATGGAACTCTAGACCCATTAAAGAACTTAAGAAACATGTCAGCATAGGCTCCATACCCACCCATCTTTGATGTGCGTTTCTTCCCACATAAAATGTATATGGAATTGTACATGTTGGACGGGCTTTGTTGGCCACATAAAATGTTTTTTGGAACTCTACATGCTTGATGTGCATTGCTTGTCACGTAAACGATACTCTTGGTAGATGAAACACTTCATGGTATCTAGCCGGCCTAGCTTAGATGGTAGCGGCCCAAGGCTCTTAACCTTGTGGTCATGGGTTTGAGCCCCATTGCCGATGTTTCACGTTACCACGTAAAATGTTCATTGAATTGTAGATGAATGAAATTATTTAACAAACATGTCAGGCTAAGCTTAAATGGTGGAAACTTATGGTTGGCGTTATTTGCCATGTAAAATGTACATGGAACTCTAGATCCATAAAAGAACTTAAGAAACATGTCAACATAGGCTCAATACCCAACCAAACATAGTAGCATAGGCTCAATACCCGCCAAACATATTAGCATAATCTAAATACCCACCCATGTTTAACGAGCGTTTCTTGCAACATAAAATGTATATGGAATTGTACATGTTGGATGGGCTTTATTGGCAACATAAAATGTTTTTGCAAGTCTACATGCTTGATGGGCACTGCTTGGTAGATGAAAGAATTCATATCATCTCGCTAGCCAGCTCAAATGGTAGAGCGCAAAGGCTCTTAACCTTGTGATCATGGGTGAGTCCCATGGTTGGTGATGTTCATGAAACCCTAGATACATGAAAATACATAATAACCGCATCATCACGCCCACATGGCCAACCTAGTTTAAATGGTAGAGGGTGGTTGGTGTTGCTTGCCATGTAAGATGTTCACAGAACTCTAGATCCGTGAAAGTACTTAACAACCACATTGTCAAGTCGACACAGGCCTGATCCCCTAGATTTAAGAGCATTTCTTGCCACATAATAATGTCTATGGAACTGTACATCTTGAACGGGCTCTGTTGGCCACATAAAATGTTTTTGGAACTCTACATGCTTGATGTGCAGAGCTTCCCATGTAAAAGGTACTCATGGTAGATGAAACGTTTCATGTTATCTAGCTGGCCTAGCTCAGATGGTAGAGCGCAAGGCTCTTAACCTTGTGGTCATGGGTTCAAGCCCCATGGCCGGCGTTTCATATCACGTAAAACATTCATTGAATTGTAAACCCATGAAAGCATTTAACAAACATGTTAGGCTAGCTTAAATGGTAAAACCTCATGGTTGGCGTTATTTTCCATGTAAAATGTTCATGGAACTATAGATCCATAAAGTAACATAACAAACATGTCAGGCTCAATATTTTCCATGTAAAATGTTCATGGAACTAGAGATTCATAAAGGAACATAACAAACATGTCACATGTCAGGCTCAATACCCATGTTTGAAGAGCGTTTCTTGCCACATATAATGTTCTATCGAACTCTACATGTGGGAAGGGCATTTTTAGCCACATAAAATGATTTTGGAACTCTACATGCTTGATGTGCATTGTTGGCCCTGGTTGAAGGGAGAATATGAACAAACGAAGGAAAAAGAAAGATATATTGGTACATGAAACCTTTCTTGTTATCTAGCTGGCCTAGCTCAGATGGTAGAATGCAAGGCTCTTAACCTTGTGGTCATGGGTTTGAGCCCCATGGCTGGTGTTTCATACCACGAAAAATGCTCATTGAATTGTAGATCAATGAAACTATTTAACAAACATGTCAGGCTAGCTTAAATGGTAGAACCTCATGGTTGGCGTTATTTTCCATGTAAACTGTTCATGGAACTCTAGATCCATAAAGGAACATAACATAAAAGAAAAATATATTGAAATGGTGGAGTTTTATCCAATAATTCGACTCGACTTGACAAGTATTAGGAGGAGATAGAAATACACATGTATTACTAGGAACGTGGAAGTTTATTTCTTATTGATGAAGATGGGTTTGTCTTTAAATATACCACGGATTTTAATCCAGATAGACCTTTCTCTGACTATTCGTTGCAGAATTATCTGCGTCGACCAACCTTGTTAATTAAGCTTCAATTATTGTTCGGTGAAAACAACATTTACGGGACTCTAGGTAGATGAAATACACAAATAAACCATGTTGTCAAGCCGGCCTAGCTCAGATGGTAGAGCGCAAGGCTCTTAACCTTGTGGTCATGGGTTCGAGCCCCATGGTTGGCGATGTTCGTGAAACCCTAGATACATGAAAATACATAATAACCACGTCAATAACTTCACATGGCCATTTACCTAAATTAAATTGTAGAGGGTGGTTGGTGTTGCTCTCCATGTAAGATGTTCATAGAACACTGGATCCATGAAAGTACTTTACAACCACATTGTCAAGTCGACACAGTTCTTGCCACATAAAAATGTATATGGAATTGTACATGTTGGATGGGCACATAAAATGGTTTTGGAACTCTACATGCTTGATGTGCACTTCTTGCCACATAAAAGGTACTCTTGGTAGATGAAACGTTTCATGTTATCTAGCTGGCCTAGCTCAGATGGTAGAGCGCAAGGCTCTTAACCTTGTGGTCATGGGTTCGAGCCCCATGGCCGGCCTTTCATACCATGTAAAACGTTCATTGAATTCTAGACCAATGAAAGTAATTAACAAACATGTCAGGGTAGCTTAAATGGTAAAACCTCATGGTTGGTGTTATTTTCCATGTAAAATGTTCATGTAACTATAGACACATAAAGTAACATAACAAACATGTCAGGCTCAATATTTTCAATGTAAAATGTTCATGAAGGAACATAACAGATATGTCAGGCTCAATACCCATGTCTGAATAGCGTTTCTTGCTACATATAATGTTCTATCGAACTCTACATGTGGGAAGTGCATTTTTTGCTACATAAAATGATTTTGGAACTCTACATGCTTGATGCGCATTGTTGGCCCTGGTTGAAGGGAGAATATGAACAATCGAAAGAACACCACGGATTTTTAATCCAGATAGACCTTTCTCTGACTATTCATTGTAGAATTACCCCCGTCGACCAACCTTGTTAATTACGCTTGGATTATTGTTCGGTGAAAACAATGTTTACGGGACTCTAGGTAGATGAAATACACAAATAAAGCATGTTGTTAAGCCGGCCTAGTTCAAATGGTAGAGCACAAGGCTCTTAACCTTGTGGTCATGGGTTTGAGCCCCACGGTTGGCGATGTTTGTGAAACCCTAGATACATGAAAATACATAATAACCACGTCAATAACTTGACATGGCCATTTACCTAGTTTAAATTATAGAGGGTGGTTGGTGTTGCTCTCCATGTAAGATGTTCATAGAACACTGGAGCCATGAAAGTACTTAACAACCACATTGTGAAGTCGACATAGGCTTGATCCCCCAGATTTAAAAGCATTTATTGACACATAAAAATGTATATGGAACTTGTTGAGAATGGCGCGGAATATTGCTCGGCCACAATCGAGTCTTGAACACTTCTATGAGAATGAAACACAGAAATGGGAAGTGGAGGGTACACAAAAGGTAATACACAGGATGTTTACGTGGAAAACCCTGAATGGGAAAAACCACGGGAGCTCACAGACTCCAACTATCACTATGAAGAAAAAGAGGGTACAAGCAGAGACTCGGAGGCAACGACCTCGAGCTCTGTATCTTTGCCAACCGGCGGTTACAACAGGGTATTTCTTTGTATCTCACACTCTCTCTTTGTCGCTCTCTCTCTCTCTCTGTACAACAATATGACAATAACAACAACAACCACTACATAGAGTGATTGCCCTAAGTCATATTTATACTTATTTGAACTTAGGGCTATTTACAAATATAGCCTCAATAGGCTTACTCAAAACATATTTACAGATATGTCTTCTCTTCTGGTTCTCACAGAGTCCTCTTTATTCATCACCGAATCCCATCCGGAGAGACCGATTTCCCAACAATCTCGCAACTTGGATACCGCCAATCTGACTCTGACCCATGCATTTATATTAGGCAACTGGTCGACGAGTCTAGGATTTATCTGATCCTATATGTCGATGGCTAGAGATCGGAAAGCTGAAGTGGTGCCTTCACGACAAGTTTGCGATGAAGGAACTCGGACAAGCCCATTGCATACTGGGCATGAGGATCGAGCGAAATCAGATGACCAAGACTCTCCAACTCTCCCAGTCCAACTATATCCGGAAGGTCCTGAAACGCTTCAACATGCACAATGCGTAGCCAACACCAACACCGCTTCCGACGTTGATCCGACTATTGGACAGAGACTCTCCTTCAATGGACAAGGAGAGAGAGCTTAATGGAAAGATGGCCTACGCATCAGTTGTACGCAATGGTGGTGACCCGACCCGACCTAGCCTATGCCGTAGGAGTGGTCAGCCGGTACATGTCAAATCCAGGACGGAAGCATTGGGAGGCCGTCAAGCACATCTTCAAGTACCTGAGAGGGACCAAAGATACACAACTGACTTTCGGTTTGACAACCTCAACCGAAGTCAAAAGCTACATGTCATGATATGGCAAGACTCGAACCCATGACCTTATACTACATGGGTCGAGCTCTTGACCATTAGACTATACATTGTAATATGTAGAATAATATTTTCATTTATGTTTTATTATAGAAAATTGATGTATATTCTAGATTTCTCTGGAACATTCTAGAAACTTCAGGAGTATTCCTTAGAACACTATAAAAGGAGGCACAAGGCATTATTTTGAGCCAAATCGGTTCAACGCCAGTCTTAAGCCTCCTAGCTACTGTACATTTTCTTCACATAATATATATCTTTTCTTATCATCACTCACTCTCTCCCTCCCTCCCTCTCACTCACTCTTTCCTTCTCTCGAGAGTTCTTCACCTCTCTTAGTACTAATACTTCTTTTAGTACTAATTCCTTCTCTGTCTTAGTACTGTTCCTGACAGTTTGAACCGATTTTCCCTACCTTTTGTCTCTCTCATTTCCTACTAATCTCTTATTCCTCTTTTCTTTCATCCCATGGCCACTGTTAGCGCTGAAGAATATCAATCTGTTTTCTCGGAATTTCAATGCTTGAAAGAGAAGTTCCATGCTTTGGAACAAGAAAACCATCGGTTGCTGGGGGATCTTCAGCAAATCTCCTTAGAAAAGCAGCAAACGCAACAACAACATGGGGAACTTGCGTTACGCGTGCAACAACTCGAAGCAACCATCATAGCGATGCAACAACAAGGGCCCGGAACACAAGGGATTCATAAAGAACCCAAGATTGGCCTTCCCACGAAGTTCGATGGAACGCGATCGCAGTTTAGAGGGTTTCTTAACCAGGTACAATTAGTTTTTCAAATGCATCCTTCCCAGTATCCCACCGATGCATCACGAGTGGGTTTAGTAGGCACTTTGTTAAGTGGCTCAGCATTGGCATGGTTCGCTGCACTATTAGAAAAGGAATCTCCGTTACTCAACAATTTTGAAGAGTTTCTAGGTGAGTTTAAAGCATGTTTCGGAGATATTGACAGCATCAGGACCGCAATCAACAACATTCGGCGATTATGCCAAGGTGACCGTCTAGCCTCCACATACGCTGCAGATTTTCGCCTACTCGCCGCCGATATCCCTTGGGATGATCAAGCGTTGATGGAGCAATTCCGTTCTGGTTTATGCAACGACGTCAAGGATTTACTCTTGACCTTCCCCGAAGAGCCAAAGTCCTTAACAGAAGCAATAAGTCGCGCGGTGAGATGTGACAATCGCCTCTTTGAGCGACGTTCGGAACGACAGCTACAGATGTCGAGGGCAAGATCAGAGCCCATCTACGCCTCAGTGGTAGCAAGACCTTTTCCGAGGGAGTCATATAATGCGCCTCCAGCGAATACTCCGACTCCGATGGAGATTGACACTACACGTCATCGAGGGCCATTATCCGAAGAAGAAAAGCAGCGACGCCGTACAAATCGACTATGTCTTTACTGCGGTGGACTAGGACATATTGCAATAAATTTCCCCCGTAGGCCAAGAAGACAGGTAAACCAAATAGTCGCTAGTTCTAATTGTACTAAACCCGAGCCTATTTCAGTAGGGATATCTAATAGTCCTAATAGTACTAATAGCCCAGATCTAGCGAACAGATTTGATGTCCTTAGTCAGTTAGAAGAAGAGTTAAACGACTAAGTCCAACCAAAATAGGAGCCGTTTGGTTGGACAGCCCTAGATCTGTGCAGCCCATTAGTGGTTCCATTCCCTCTAAGCAAGTTAGTGATGTGTTCGTAGCCCAAGTAATAGTTAGTACTAAAAGTACCCCTCCAGTACATGTCCTAGCACTCCTAGATTCCGGAGCTAACTCTTGCTTTATGGATAAGAAATTTGCTCAAGCTCATAAGATATCCCTAAGAAAACTCCAGTGTCCAGCCTCTGTAGTAGTCATTGATGGACGTCCCATTGCTTCCGGAAATATCATAGAAGAGTCAGAGCCCATTAATATTGTCCTAGATAACTTAGCATGTGTAGTATCATTTAGTATTATTAGTATCCCAGAACATCCCATAGTTTTAGGATTACCGTGGTTCGAGTTACATAACCCAGACATAGATTGGAGAACAAGAGAAATCCGGTGTCAACAAACCCAAGGGTCAACTTAGAAGATGGAAACCATTTCGCTACGTTAGTTGCGTAAAGAAGGGCACAAGGAGGAAATGTTCCTCTTTGCAATATCAGTAAACCCCTCCAGCACCACTAAAGAAGAATCCACCGTTCAACATCCCGAGAAGTATCGTCATTACGCCGATGTGTTCGATAAAGTACAAGCCAACACACTTCCTCATCATCGACCGTACAATTGCCCCATCGATTTACAACCGGGAAAAGAGCCGCCATGGGGACCGATCTACAATTTGTCACCAACCGAGCTGGAAGTCCTTCGGGCCTATATAAAGGAGAATTTGGAAAATGGTTTCATCCGGCATTCGAAATCTCCAGCCGGCATGCCCATTTTCTTCGTCAAGAAAAAGGATGGATCGCTTCGTCTCGTTGTAGATTACCGTGGCCTGAATAAGGTTACAATCAGGAATAGGTATGCTCTTCCCCTTATCTCAAGTCTTTTAGAATGGGTCAATGGTGCCAGGTTCTTCACGAAGATCGACTTACGGGGAGCATATAACCTCGTACGGATCCGACCAGGAGACGAATGGAAGACTGCGTTTCGCACCAGATATGGGCACTTCGAGTATACGGTCATGCCGTTCGGCCGCACTAATGCACCGGCAGTCTTCCAGCACATGACTAATGATATATTCCAAGATCTATTGGATGATTGTTTGATCATCTATTTGGATGATCTACTGGTTTATTCAAAGACCCAAGAAGAACATGATTCTCATGTACTATTAGTACTAAAACGACTTCAAGAACATGGTCTGTATGCAAAGTTGGAAAAATCTAGTTTCGGGTGCAACCAAGTGGAATTTCTCGGCTACATCATTTCGTCAGAAGGCATCTCCATGGACCCAACTAAGGTCAAAACGGTGGTAGAATGGCAGACTCCGCGTTCGTTGCGGGATGTGCAATGCTTCCTAGGCTTTGCCAATTTTTACCGGAAGTTCATACAAGATTACTCAAAGATCGTTCTACCTGTCACACAACTTACTAGGAAGGGACAACTGTTCATCTGGTCTAAAGAAACGGACGTGGCTTTCGAGAGACTTAAAAAGGCATTTACATCGGCTCCAATTCTAGCTCATGTCAATCTGGAAAAACCATTCATTATCGAAGCTGACGCATCGGATTTTGCATTGGGGAGCATTCTGTCACAACAAGGGAATGATGAGAAGCTACATCCTGTGGCTTTTCACTCACGCAAGTTTGACGCCGCCGAAATCAACTACGAAATTCATGATAAGGAGCTATTGGCAATAGTGGATTCTTTTATGCAATGGAGGCATTTTCTGGAGGGATCCTCTCATCCGGTCACCGTATTTAGTGATCACAAGAACCTTGCCTACTTTCAGGATGCTCGTGTGTTGAATCGACGTCAAGCTCGGTGGGCCCACTTCCTCACGCGTTTCGACTTGAAAATTACATATCGTCCGAGGAAGCACCAAGGGAAGGCAGATGCATTATCATGACGTTCGTATCTAGCACCCCGTCCTGGCGAGCCAACTTTCGATAACCAAAAACAAGTCATCTTGGGACCGACACGACTACAAGCAACACAGATCTTTGACATGCCCATGGATTCCCGTGTTATCGATACCATACGCGAAGACAGAAAGACAGATGCTTTCGCCCAAGCTATACTAGCACAAATTGATCCCTCTCGAGCGACGTGTTCACAGTCGCAACCACCAGGTACGGACTATCGGCAATTCAAATACCATGATGGATTACTCTTCTTTAAAGAACTTTTGTATGTTCCTAATGGTTCTTGCCACCTTCAAGTAGTACAAAACTGTCATGACACATATACAACTGGGCATTTTGGTAGTACTAAAACACTACGTTTAGTACAACGATCATTTTGGTGGCCCTGTATGCGACAATTTGTCGAGGATTTTGTTCGGACTTGTGATACATGCTGCAGAGCGAAAATGCCAAGGCATCATCCATATGGTTTATTAGAACCATTACCAATTCCAAGCGAACCGTGGCAATCCATTGCTCTAGACTTCAGCACAGATCTTCCAGTCTCTAAGGGATTCAATGCGATTCTAACGGTGGTCGATCGATATACGAAGATGGCTCATTTCTTGCCATGTACTAAGGAGATCTCCAGTGAAGACACTGCCGAAATTGTCATGCGTGAAGTATGTCGGCATCATGGACTTCCCGATAGTATCATCAGCGGCCGTGGACCCCAATTCGTGTCAAAATTCTGGAAGCACCTTTTTAACATGCTCAAGGTCACTTGTAACCTCTCCTCCGGCTACCACCCACAAACCGACGGCCAAGCCGAACGAACCAATCAAACGCTGGAGCAGTATCTGCGGTGCTTTCTCAGCTATCATCAGGATGACTGGGCAGATATCCTCTACTTCGCCGAATTTGCCTATAACAACTCTATCCATGCATCCACGAAAGTTACACCATTTTATGCTTATACGGGATGTCACCCCCGGTGGTGTGTACTTGAAACCCCAGAGGTGTCCACAAATCCTTGCGGAGGATCGTCTAGAGAGGTTACGCAAGATACAAGCGGATTTATCTACTCATCTCCAACAAGCTCAACAAACACACAAGGTTTATGCGGATCGTCATCGACTCCCATCTAGTTTTAACATTGGAGATCGGGTATGGCTACTCCGACGACACATCAAGACTACTCTACTCGCCCATGCGAGAAGTTGGATTATCGGCGATTAGGTCCTTTTCGTATTATCAGAAAGATTAATGATGTCACTTTTCGTCTTGATCTACCTCCACAACTTCGGATACATCCGGTGTTTCATAGTTCTCTCCCCGAACCCTATCAAGAGAGCACCATCCCAGGACGTATTACACAGCCTCCACCCCCGATCGAGCTTGAAGATGGACCTGAGTACGAGGTTGCCGCCATCCTTGATTCCAAGCTTGTTCGCAACAAGCTCTACTATCTAGTCGATTGGCTAGGATATAGTCCCATCGAGCGTACTTGGGAACCGATAGAGAATGTCACCAATGCTCGTGCTCTTCTTGAAGACTTCCATCGTCAATATCCAGACAAACCGGGTCCTCAATCTAAAACGACTCGTTACACTAGTTGTTTTAAAGGGAGGATAGTGTCATGATATGGCAAGACTCGAACCCATGACCTTATGCTACATGGGTCGAGCTCTTGACCATTAGACTATACATTGTAATATATAGAATATTATTTTCATTTATGTTTTATTATAGAAAATTGATGTATATTCCAGATTTCTCTGGAACATTCTAGAAACTTCAGGTGTATTCCTTAGAACACTATAAAAGGAGGCAAAGGCATTATTTCGAACCAAATTGGTTCAACACCAGTCTTAAGCCTCCTAGCTACTGTACATTTTCTTCACATAATATATATCTTTTCTTATCATCACTCTCTCTCTCTCGATCTCTCTCTTAGTACTAATACTTCTTTTAGTACTAATTCCTTCTCTGTCTTAGTACTGTTCCTGACACTACACTGACTCCGACTTTGCCAGAAATACGGACAATCGGATGTAAACATCAGGCTATATTTTCACCTATGGTGGTGGTGTGATATCATGGATGTCCAAGCTTCAAGAGTGCACAACCCTGTCGACAATAGAGGCCGAGTACATAGCAACATCAGACGCAATGAAGGAAGTGATCTAGCTGCATCTACTGTCTCCCAACTTCTTATCTACAAGCTGAATCGACTGACCAATGCAGACCATCTATTGCGATTCACAGAGCGCAATTCACCTCATTAACAATCCCTTCTATCACGCAAAGATGAAGCACATTCAGGTACGGTATCATCACATCCGGGAGCTCATAACTAAGAAGAAGCTTGAAGTCCGGAAGATTGACACCAAGGTGAACATCGCCTATTGCCTGACAAAGTCACTCCGAGATCAACGCCTCAGAGCACTAAGGACAAAGATGGGACTACGACAAGTGACCGAGCAGAAGAAAGCTGAACGAGGAGTAGAAGGTAAGAGTCGACCAAATCAATCATGATAATGAGGCATGGTAGGCTCGACACGAACCTCACCTATGCCGACTCGACTATATGCCGACCGACTTGTAACATAAATTTAGATTAGTGTTGTAATCAAGGTTTACGGGGGAGACAACCCCAAACACATGTACATGTAGGAAAGAGTAGTCCTATTACGGGGGAGTTTGTTGGCATAAAAGGCCGACTCCTTCCACTGTGTATCCTAGTGTGAACTCATCCATATAGTTAGGGCATACATCGAGTCTCTGAGAGAGAGAGAGAGAGAGAGAGAGAGAGAGAGAGAGAGAGAGAACAGAAATAAAGAGAGCTTCCATTAAAGCTTCATTTGTGTGTGTGTTTATTATCTGTCTATATCTTCTTACCTTCCCTCTGTGTTGTTTGTTAAGCATAACCGACAAGTCCTCACATATGTTTCCGTGCATATCTGCCCTTCAACGGCACGAGGGCACATTTTCACGGTTTCATCAAACAAATTCGGCTAATCATCCGATAACAACCCCAACAGTATGCTAATGACTTTTCTCAAATTGGCCTCATCGGCACCCTTCTCTTTGGGCCAACGCAAGCATGGTTTGCACCCTTGGTCGAGACCTCATCCCCTCTCTTACAACTTCCACGTTCCTAGTAATACATGTGTATTTCTATCTCCTCCTAATACTTGTCGAGTCGAGTCGAATTATTAGATAAAACTCCACCATTTCAATATATTTTTCTTTTATGTTATGTTCCTTTATGGATCTAGAGTTCCATGAACATTTGACATGGAAAATAACGCCAACCATGAGGTTCTACCTTTTAAGCTAGCCTAATATGTTTGTTAAATACTTTCATTGATCTATAATTCACTGAACATTTTATGTGGTATGAAACGCTAGCCATGGGGCTCGAACCCATGACCACAAGGTTAAGAGCCTTGCGCTCTACCATCTGAGCTAGGCCAGCTAGATAACAAGAAATGTTTCATCTACAAATATTTCTTTCTTTTTCTTTCGTTTGTTCATATTCTCCCTTCAACCAGGGCCAACAATGCACATCAAGCATGTAGAGTTCCAAAATCATTTTATGTGGCCAAAAATGTCCTTCCCACATGTAAAGTTCGATAGAACATTATATGTGGCAAGAAATGCTCTTCCGACATGGGTATTCAACCTAACATGTTTGTTATGTTCCTTTATGGATCTCTAGTTCCATGAACATTTTACACAGAAAATATTGAGCCTTACATGTTTGTTATGTTACTTTATGGATCTATAGTTCCATTAACATTTTACATGGAAAACATGTTTGTTATGTTGCTTTATGGATCTCTAGTTCCATGAACATTTTACATGGAAAATATTGAGCCTTACATGTTTGTTATGTTACTTTATGGATCTATAGTTCCATTAACATTTTACATGGAAAATAACGCCAACCATGAGGTTTTACCATTTAAGCTAGACTGACATGTTTGTTAAATACTTTCATTGTTCTACAATTCAATGAACGTTTTACGTGGTATGAAACCCCGGCCATGGGGTGAAAAGAATGTCGTGCGGAAGCAATATAGGAGACAGAACAATAGAAGACGCGGGTTTAATGGAAGCTTAGGTTTGCATAGTACGCACGAGATAGACAGAGAGAGAGAGAGAGTAAGCACAAGAACTTAATTCAAAAATAATACTCAATTTGTACATAGGATTTGCTCAGTGAGCACTTTTATACAAGCCCTAACAATCGGGCCGACACAAGTGCTGACACAAGTACTGACAGTACTGGACTACTCATAAATGAGCCTCGACACTTACTCCCAAAACTATTCCTTACGAGGAATATCTTTCTAACGGCCTTTCGGTCTATGCACCGATACGACCTCTCGTTACGCACCGATTTGCGTACCGGTTTACACATCCGTTTTACGCACTAGTTACGCATCGAATTACGCACAAATGTTGAGCTTGTCTCTCAACACTCCCCCTCAAGCTCAACTTGAGGTTCCGCTTGCTCCGCCGGATCTACGCTCCGGCTTCTCCTAGCTCCACGCCTTGCTCGCGCTCCTCGGCCTGTTCGACTCCGCGCGCTTCGACCCTTCCGATCGGCTTGTCTACTCCCATGGCCCTTCACAACTCCCTTGCTGCCGCGGTGTTGACGTTTCTCCTATTGCCTTCTTTTCCGCTTGGCCCTCGGTTGATTTAGATACACTGAATCAAACATCCGAACCGACTCGGCTACCTCCGATCGGTTTTTGCTCTCGTTCGAGTTGGCTGTCCCCAACTCGTCTTCGGTCTTCTTGCCCTTGATGGCGTCATCTCCCCCATGCTTGGTTGGCTTTGGCTCTTTCTTCTGGCTGCTCCCCTTATGTCCGTTTTCGGACTCTTCCGCGGATCCGCCCTCGGCGTCTTCAACCGATCCGAAGTCGAATTCGTGATCCGACTCGGTGCCACAGTCTTTTCCACTCCTTTCCTGCTCCCTTCCGTGCTCATCTGGGACGTCTCTCCCCCTCAAGTTCGGCACGTCGAGGTGACGCAACCCAAGCGCACCCGAGAATTTCCGCAACTTGTCTAGACCAAGAGGCTTGGTGAAGATGTCAGTGGTCTACCGATCCGTCGGAACATACTGAAGTTCGACTTCACCAGAAAGGACACGCTCATGGACGAAATGGTAGTGCACCTCAATGTGCTTGGTCCGTGCGTGGAAGACAGGGTTCTTCGCGAGCTGGATGCTGTTGAGGTTGTCACAGTAGATCGTCGTCGGATCGGACACCTCCACCTACAGATCCTTAAGTAGCTGCTTCAACCATATGGCCTCGCATGTCGCGACAGCCGCTCCTCTATACTCGGCTTCAGTGCTCGACAGTGCAACTATTGGCTGCCTCTTGCTACTCCACATTATCGCGGCACTCCCAAGAGAGAACGCATATCCGGACGTGGATCGGTGATCAACGATCGGTGGTGTTGCCAGCCATATCAGCATCGGTGTAGCCGACCAACTACGAGGCTAGACCGGTCCAAAATAGCAGTCCCCGGTCCTTAGTACCGCTTACGTACCGCAGTACGCGTTGTGCAAACTGAAGGTGCTCCTCGGTAGGTCGCGCCATAAACTAATTGATCACCCCGACCGGATAACTGAGATCGGGTCAGGTGATTGTCAATTAGATAAGGCTTCCGACAATTTGTCGGAACCTTGTCGGATCGCAAACCTTGTCGGAATTGGGGTGACGCTTGACGGTTCTATCCAAAGGAGTCGAGACAGACTTACAGTCGGCCATCCCGAATTTGAAGAGCATATTCAGCGCGTAATGCCATTGGCTGATCAGTATGCCTTCGGAGGTGCGGATCACTTCGATCTCGAGGAAGTAATGAAGGTCCCCTAGTGTTACGGGCATGACCATTTAATATCCCGTGGTGAGAATTTACCGTAGTATTCTATACACGTGGATAAGTGTGAGGGTTAAACGAGAGTGTAAAGAAGGGGAGGATTATTTTTAATCCTCGGGATTGAGACAACCCATTAGGTCAAGTGTAAACTTGCCTGGGGGCCTTGGGTATCGCTATAAATAAGAGGCCTAGCTACCCTCATTTGATCATCTTTTTTACTACATTGAGACTCTGCTCTTGTGGTGGGTCAACTCTTGTAGCGAGCGCGCCAGCACCAGGTATGACTCAACGCCACGGTGGTGGTATGGGACGCCGATCGAGGCTCGAGTCCGTCTCGATCCCTTCGCTCGGGGGTGGTCAGGTGGATCGGCACCCTTCTTTCTCTTTCTCCTTTCTATCTATCATTTGTTTATCCTTATCTTAAGCTTACTTTAGTACTTAGATCTCTAATATTTGGTAATAGATTTATGTACTAATGTTTCTTTGTTTTTCATTTGTCTTTTGATTGATGCCGATCGATCGTTGTGCGGTCGGCCTTGATCCAGACAACGATCAACAAAGAACTTCGGTAACTCTTTCCATAATTTTTTTTTTCTATTCTCTCTTCTCCCATCTAATCGTGTGTTTAGTTTATATGTCAATTTTTTTCATTAAGTCAATGATGTTGTAGTGGTCTTTAATTGATTATCTAAAACGTTTACATATGTGCACGAGGTCAATACCTCGTTTGACATATTAATAATATGTGATGAGTGTCGTATGCGTACGAGGTTAATACCTCAATTACGTATTACATTCATGAACACATGTTACGTTTGCGTATGAGTTTAATACCTTGATTTGTTGTAAACGATATGCGGTTGGTTTCGTATGCGTAAGAGGTCAATACCTCAATTGCGTATTACGATGATCTCTTATTTGAGGATGTTTCGTGTGCGTAGAGGTATATACCTCGATTACGTATCTCGATCACATCATTTGTGGCTATTTAATATAACGATATGTTTAATATAGGCATATGTGGTCACATATATACGTATTTGATCGTATATATGTGATAATTAAACATATGTGTATATTCGTTATTACGTGATTATATCGAAAGTTGTTCTTGTCGGGAAAAGGATGTTGGTGGCCGTCCTCACATTTTTGTGAGACATAATGATGTTGAGTACGTAGGGCTTGACCCACTTCAAGTGAGGTCGCTCCAATGATGCACGTATCCAACATCCCTCCCTCGTTACATGGATACGATGCCACCATGAGCTCGTTCTTACGAGAGGCATTCGTAATGACGTGACCATGTGATGGGCCATGTGGGCCTACTACGAAACGAAGGCTCATTTGGCTTGACCATTAGGTTGCAATTTGGCGTATGCCATCGTAATTACGAGACTTGAGGTTAGGTAACGTACCAACATAGTTTTGGTAAATGAGGGCGAAATAAGGACCCTTGAAATATATGTTCTTTTAAAAAAAAACATATATGATCAATTGCCTTGCACATCTCTTATACGCATCAAACATTAAGCATTCGAGAAGAGCAACTTACTTGGTTGGCTCAAGTGTTTAATGTATTTGTTCTCGAGGTCTCGAGTTCAAATATGACCAAGACCATACAACATCCCTGATACATATGACTATAACACATGTTTAGACTTAAGGTCTAAGTGCACCTCGGGGTCCTCGTAATAGGACTTAAAGAGCCGAAACCACATATGTGGGCACTGAAACATTGTTTATTGTTAACATTTTTTTCGTGTATAAACAATTCATGACGCGAACATACATGGTTGAGCCTCGGGGAGCCACCATGAAAAAATCGATATAGAGATCAGGGAAAGACATTTATTTGTCACCCCCATGGTTTTTAAAACACCTTTGTGTTACCATAGTAACTTGATCTTGAACCTCATCTCATACGTCTAGAGGGGTATTGACGTGAGATAATGATATCGATTAATGCTCGCCCATGATATGTTTACATCACGACATGATGTTATGACTATATCTCTGACCTTGTCCTATTTCTTTTCCAGAAATAATCTTTAATGGCTCAAATTAACGACCCGATGTCATCCGCTCAAGCGGAAGGAACTCAAGGGAATCCTCCTGGACAAATGTCCACTGAGATGTATTTGGCACAAATAACCCAATACCTTAGTTTCACTGTTCAACAGATGACCAAACTTCGGCAATCTCAGAGTGTTCTTGAGGCACGTGTCATTAGTCTACAAAACCTATTGTGTGGAATGGTACACTAGACCTCGCCTTTAAGGAAGTCAAGGACCTGGTTTGCAAGGCTCCTTCACTTCTTTTACCTGATCCTTCAAAACCTTTTGAGGTTGAAACCGATGCAAGCGATTATGCTATAGGTGCTGTCTTGTATCAAGATGGTAAACCAATAACATTCGAGAGTAAGAAACTTGATTCTGCTCAATGTCGGTATACCGTTCAAGAAAAGGAATTATTTGTAGTTATACATGCGCTCAAAACATGGCGCCATTATCTTTATGGAAATCGCTTTGTGGTAACTACGGACCACGAGTCCTTGAAATATTTTTGTGACCAACAAGACCTGAAAGGTCGTAAGGCACGATGGGCTGATCTCATCCAGGACTTTGATTTTTCCATACGATATCGTAAAGGTTCCATGAACACTGTCGCTAATGCACTAAGTCGCATTCGTGAAGTTTAAACATGCTTAGCTTCACTGAAATAACATCAGATCTTTATGATCACCTTCGAGGAAAGTATCCTGATGACAGTTATTTTGCAAAATACTGGGCAAGAGTTGAGTCTGGAACAGACACCACCACATCCTCGAAGGAATACTTCCACATTGCTAACGGTTTGCTCTACCGTAATGGGAAGGTTTGTGTTCTAGATTTACCCGAGGTCAAAAAGAGGATTCTTTTTTAATGCCATGATGCACCCTCAGTAGGGCACCCTGGAATACATCGTACACTCGTTCTCATCTCCACTCAATTTTATTAGCCTAAGATGCGTCCTGACATACATAGCTATGTGACTAAATGTCACCAGTGTCAGGTTAACAAAGCCGAGCGACTTAAAGCCGCAGGACTTTTACATCCCTTGGACATTCCCAATAATAAGTGGGAAAGTATATCCATGGATTTTATTGTTAGCCTTCCTCGCACCCAAGAAGGTCATGATGCCATCTGGGTTGTCGTTGATCGACTAACTAAAATGGCCAGATTTATTGCTACTAAAACCACGGTAACAACTCCTAAATTGGCTTACCAATTCGTTGACGAATTGTTTCGTTTTTATGGGTTACCGATGGATATCGTGAGTGATTGAGGTCCTAAGTTTACTAGTGACTTCTGGACGCAAGTCTTTAAGAAGTTAGAAACTACGTTGAGCATGAGTAAATAATATTATTGAGGACATGCTTCGAGCATACGTTGGTGCAAAACCAACAAAATGGGAACGTTATCTCCCAATTTTGGAGTTTGCTTATAATAGCTCCAAGCATACGTCGACGGGATATAGTCCTTTTATGTTGATGTATGGTTTTCAGCCACGAGCCCCGATTGATGTTAATATACATCATGATGAGTTGCGAAGTACGCAAAACTTTCTTCGGGATATGCAAGATATGTTGCATATTGCACGAGATAATATAAAAACAACTCAAGATAGAGCGCGTTTTTATGCCGATCATCATAGGCAACCTCATGTATTCAACCCTGGACAAAAGGTATTTTTACGTGTACCTCACAATTCTAAGACATTGTCTACGGGTAAGTGCGCTAAGTTAGCCCCACGGTTTTGTGGACCTTTTACAGTCCTCAAACGCATTGGGTCATCAGCCTATTGTCTTGCTCTTCCCGATGGTGTTGGAATTCATCCAGTCTTCCATGTGAGTCGTCTAAAAGAACTTCTAGGTTCTGGCGACAATACAGTTACAACTGAAACTCAGGTTACTTCTCAAGAATTATCTTCTAAACCACATGTACCAGAAAGAATTCTCGATGTTAAAACAAAAAAATTACATACTAAAGAAATCCGAGAATTTAAAATAAAATGGATGGATAAATCAATAAAAGATGCCACATGGGAACGCGAAAATACTCTCAGAACTAATTTCCCTAACTTTCCATTGCAAGAGTGCAATGTTTTAAAGAGGGGGAGTATGTTACGGGCATGACCATTTAATATCCCATGGTGAGAATTTACCGTAGTATTCTATACACGTGGATAAGTGTGAGGGTTAAACGAGAGTGTAAAGAAGGGGAGGATTACTTTTAATCCTCGGGATTGAGACAACCTATTAGGTCAAGTGTGAACTTGCCTGGGGGCCTTGGGTATCGCTATAAATAAGAGGCCTAGCTACCCTCATTTGATCATCTTTTTTACTACATCGAGACTCTGCTCTTGTGGTGGGTCAACTCTTGTAGCGAGCACGCCAGCACCAGGTACGACTCGACGCCACGACGGTGGTATGGGACGCCGATCGAGGCTCGAGTCCATCTCGATCCTTTCACTCGGGGGTGGTCGGGTGGATCGGCACCCTTCTTTCTCTTTCTCCTTTCTATCTATCATTTGTTTATCCTTATCTTAAGCTTACTTTAGTACTTAGATCTCTAATACCTAGATCCTTCATGTCGAATGATGCCGCAAGTTGGAGCTTCACGCGGTCCATTTCACCTAGGTCAGCGTCGGTGATGACCAAGTCATCAACATATAGTAAAATACTGACCGGCCCGAGTCGACCTTTCCGGATGAACAGGGAAGAGTCTGATTTGGACGTTGCAAAGCCCAACCGACGCAGTTGCTGCGTGATCTTCACGTTCCAGGCACGCGGGGCTTGCTTCAGTCCATAAAGGGACTTCTTCAATCGGCACACCGCCGAAGTGTTCGTTCCAGAGTGAAATCCGGGGGGTTGTACCATGTACACCTGTTCCTCAAGCTTACCTTGCAAGAACGCATTCTTTACATCCATTTGATGTAAGTGCCACACCTTTGCCGTAGCTACCGCGAGCAAAACACAGACGGTCGACATCTTCGCGACCGCCGCAAACGTCTCATCGTAATCGATGTCGTGTTTCTACGCAGAGCCTTTTGCCACTAACTGGGCCTTCTATCGGTTGACCGAGCCATTGGTGTTGTACTTGACCTGGTACACCCACCTACATCCGATCGGCTTCACACCCTTCAGTGCGTCAACCAGGTCTCAGGTTTCATTTTCCACCAATGCGTGCATCTCTTCCTCCATTGCGGTGCACCAATTCACGTCCATAGCTGCTTCTGCGTAGATCTCCGACTCACGCACTTCCGCTACATGGGTCATGTACGTATAATGATGCGCCATGTACTCGTTGTATCCGAACCACACAACAGGGTTCTTCTGGCGGGTAGATCGGCGTAATTGGTCATTAGCCAATGTCAAGGTCTTCTCGGCCGACGCGGACTTCGCTCTTGAAGACCCATCACCGGTTCCCTCGGTGTCGGACTCGCATCGGTCTGACTCGTTCCTTCCCGTGACGGAATCCGACACCTTCTTCGTCCCTCTCTCTCTGCACGTAAGCCGTCTCCTCGGCTTCCTACGCGGGGAATGCACGGCTGAGTCTCCACTACTCGCCGGCTCTTCATCGGACTGGTCGAACCGACTCAGTCGTCCATTCAGTCCACTTATCCGAAACGAAATCGGGACTCTCTTCGTGAGTCCCGATTTCAGGTTCATCCGTGTTGGGAGACAAGTCCCTCTGGATGGGAAGGGAGAAGAATAGTGATGATAAGCAAACTCGGTCGAGGCCAATAGGCCTCGGCCGAAATCGGATGAGGAGTACCCGGCTACGGAGAGCCGGATGGTGCAGACCCGGTGAGAACCGGATGAGGAGTACCCGGCTACGGAGAGCTGGATGATGCAGACCCGGTGAGAACCGGATGAGGAGTACTTGGCTACGGAGAGCCGGATGGTGCAGACCCGGTGAGGAGTGCTCACCGGATGAAGAGACATATTTGTAAATATGTTTCTGAGAGTCCACCATGGCTATATTTGTAAATAGCCGAAAAGTCATATTAGTATAAATATGACTTAGGGCAAACTTTTAGCAGTAGTTGTCATTCTTACTGTGTACAGAGAGAGAGAGAGAGAGAAAGAGGTCGTTGCCTCTGTTGTAACCGCCATGAACTCACTGTTGTACATTCTAACACAGTGATAGTTTGCAGCCTGTGGGCTGCCGTGGTTTTTTCCCTTAGTTTGGGTTTTCCATGTAAACATTCTGCGTACTCGTCTCTTCTTCGTGTCGTTCATTATTTCCCATTTTCTGTGTATGATTCTAAGCTCCGTTGTGGCCGAGCGTTGCGTATACGGAGCGTGTTGTTCCTGTCAATCCGGAGGAATCTCGGCCTCGCTGACCTCATCGTCAGAACTCGGATTGGAGGTAAGGTCCGGAGTCGGAGGCAAGTACCAGGACGCGGACTCGTCAATCACAATGTCACGGCTCACGCGCGCTTGTTTAGTGCGCGAGTTATAACACTTATAACCCTTCTGCTTCTCCGAGTAACCGACCAAGATACATTTCTCGGCCTTTGTGTCTAGCTTCCTCCGTTTCTTTTTCGGCACATGCACATACGCAATGCTACCGAAAACTCGTAAGTGTCGCAAGTTCGGCTTCGTTCCGAAATATAGCTCGTGCGCCGACAGTTTTTCTCCGATCCGATTCTGGATGTATACCGTGGTCCTTACCGCCTCGGCCCAGTAGAACTTGGGCAAACTCTTCTCTTCCAGCATTTCCCGTGCCGCTTCCACAACCGACCCATTTTTCCTCTTGGCCACGCCATTTTGCTCCGGCGTGTATCTAAAACTGAATTCACGCCGAATTCCCATTTGTTGCAGATAGCCATTGAATTGACCAAAAAAGTACTCTTTTCCACCATCCGACTGTAGGCACTTGATCTTTCTTCCTGTTTCCGTTTCCACGAACCCTTTGAGGTCCTGGAAACAGCCGAAGACTTCACTCTTCCTCTCCATGAGGTAGATCCATGTGTGCCGCGTGTAGTCGTCGATGAAGGAGACGAAATATCGGCTCCTGCCAAGACTAACATTTTGTGCCGGCCCCCACACATCAGAGTGTATCACGTCGAGCTTGTTCCGGCTCTGGTTACGCTCGTTGGGGAAGGGAAGTCGGTGTTGCTTCCCAAGCTGGCAGGCTTCACAAATTTGTGCCTTCCGGCCACTAAATTTGGGCAATCCGAACTCCACTTGTTTCGATTGTAGGTCTTGAAGCCACTAGTAGTTGACGTGGCCTATCCGATTGTGCCATAAGTCAATGTCCGACTGGACTTTTTGTCCCTTCGCGAACATTGCGGTGCCACTGTCAATAGAGTGGAGGATGAACATCCTTCCATCTCTGCGCCCTTGCGCAATAATACGGCCTTCTTCCTCAATGAAGCACCCGAGGTGTGTAAACCAAACCTGCATCCCCTGGTCGACGATCTGCCCGACCGACACCAGATTCTTCGTGATGGTCGGGATGTGTAACACGTTCATAAGTCTCCCTTTCTGCCCAACATTGCTCAAGGGAACTTCATCGACATTCGCGATAGGATGCAGAGTGTCGTCTCCGGTTGCAACTACTCCTGGTTGCGTCGGTTTCTCAAGGTATGAGAACCACTCCTCATGGCACGTCATGTGGTTTGACGTGCCGGAGTCAACGTACCACACCTCCTCTGACTTTGGGGTGATCTTCTTCATTGAGTTTGCTTCGTGTCTCGTCACGAAGACTGACCCTTTTCCGACTTTTCCGGATCCTTCGGCGTAGTGCGATCGCTGCCGGTTTCCTTTGTCGATATTTCTGGAACCTGATCCGGAACCGGTCCTCTCCGACTCGGCGCGCTTTTTCCAACACTCGCTCTCCTTGTGGCCTTTGTTGCCACAGTACCAGCATTCCGCAGCGGATTTCCCTTGCCAGTTCTCGTCGCCTCGATTCCCCTTGTTTCCGGAGGGTCCGGAATTGTTGTCGACATCACTTCGGTGCCTTCTTCCTTGATCTCGTCAGCTGTCTGAGTTCCTAATACTCAATCTGTACATAGGATGTGCTCAGTGAGCACTTTTATACAAGCCCTGACAATCGGGCTGACACAAGTGCTAATAGTACTTGACTGCTCATTAATGAGCTTCGACACTTACTCCCAAAACTATTCCTTACAAGGAATATCTTTCTAACGGCCTTTCGGTCTACGCACCGGTTTACGCATCCGTTTTATGCACAAATGTTGAGCTTGTCTCTCAACATGGGGCTCGAACCCATGGCCACAAGGTTAAGAGCCTTGCACTCTCCCATCCGAGCTAGGCCAACTAGATAACATGGAACATTTCATCTACCAAGAGTATGTGTTACGTGGAAAGAAGTGCACATGAAGAATGTAGAGTTCCAACAGAGCCCATCCAACATGTACAGTTCCATATACATTTTTATGTGGGAAGAAATGCCTTTAAATCTAGGGGATCAAGCCTGTGTCGACTTGACAATGTGGTTGTTGGATCCAGTGTTCTATGAACATCTTACATGGAGAGCAACACCAACCACCCTCTACAATTTAAACTAGGTAAATGGCAATGTGAAGTTGATGACGTGGTTATTATGTATTTTCATGTATCTAGGGTTTCACGAACATCGCCAACCATGGGGCTCTAAAATTTAAACTAGGTAAATGGCAATGTGAAGTTGATGACGTGGTTATTATGTATTTTCATGTATCTAGGGTTTCACGAACATCGCCAACCATGGGGCTCGAACCCATGACCACAAGGTTAAGAGCCTTGCGCTCTACCATCTGAGCTAGGCTGGCTTGACAACATGCTTTATTTGTGTATTTCATCTACCTAGAGTCCCGTAAACATTGTTTTCACTGAACAATAATCCAAGCGTAATTAACAAGGTTGGTCGACGCAGGTAATTCCGTAATGAATAGTAAGAGAAAGGTCTATCTGGATTAAAATGACCAATAGGTTGAGCGCCTTGCGCTCTACAATCTAAGCTAGGCCAGCTAGATAACAAGAAATGTTTGATCTACCAATATATCTTTCTTTTTCTTTTGTTTGTTCATATTCTCCCTTCAACTAGGGCCAAAAATGCCCTTCCCACATGTAGAGTTCGATAGAACATTATATGTGGCAAGAAATGCTCTTCCGACATGGGTATTTAGCCTGACATGTTTGTTATGTTCCTTAATGGATCTCTAGTTCCATGAACATTTTACATGGAAAATAACGCCAACCATGAGGATTTACTATTTAAGCTAGCCTAGCATGTTTGTTAAATACTTTCATTAAGTGGTCTACAATTCAATGAACGTTTTACGTGGTATGAAACGCAGGCCATGGGGCTCGAACCCATGACCACAAGGTTAAGAGCAAGGTTGCGCTCTTCCATCTGAGCAAGGTCAGCTAGATAACATAAAACGTTTCATCTACCAAGAGTACCTTTTACGTGGCAAGAAGTGCACATCAAGCATGTAGAGTTCCAAAAACATTTTATGTGGCCAACTGAGCCCATCCAACATGTACATTTCTATTAGGAAATCGGTCTCTCCGGATGGGATCTGGTGATGAATAAAGAGGACCCGGTGAGAACCGGAAGAGATCCGGAAATCGGAGGTGAACCGGTGAAAACCGAAGAAAGCCAGTGAGAACTGGAAGAGAAGACATATTGAGGCTTGTTTTGAGTAAGCCTATTGAGGCTATATTTGTAAATAGCCTTTTGTTCATATAAGTATAAATATGACTGAGGGCAATCACTCTATGTAGTGGTTATTGTTGTTATTGTCATATTGTTGTACAGAGAGAGAGAGACAGAGAGCGGCAGAGAGAGAGTGTGAGATACAGAGAAATACTCTGTTGTAACCGCCGGTTGGCAAAGATATAGAGCTCGAGTTCGTTGCCTCAGAGTCTCTGCTTGTACCCTCTTTTTCTTCGTAGTGATAGTTAGAGTTTGTGAGCTCCCGTGGTTTTTCCCATTCAGGGTTTTCCACGTAAACATCCTGTGTATTTCCTTTTGTGTACTCTCTACTACCCATTTCTGTGTTTCATTCTCATAAAACTGTTCAAGACTCGGTTGTGGCCGAGCAATATTCCGCGCCATTTTCAACAAATTGGTATCAGAGCCTACAACACGAGAAATGGAAGATTCGTTCGGCTCCAACTACTCAGTGTGGAAGTCGCAAATGAGGGATATGTTGGTGGTCAAAGATCTTCGGTTGCCGGTTCAGTTCGGGGACAAGAGACTGGATAAGATCGACACCACAGTGTGGGAGGTGATGCACATGAAGACGATGACATACATCCAGTGCTTTATCGATATGAGCCTGTACAACAACTTCAATGAAGATAGCAAGGCTCATGAACTCTGGGAGAAGATCAGCATCATGTTCCAGAACAAGAATGTTGTCAATCGGGTTTCGGTATTCCGGAAGCTAGTGAGGCTCCGGTACCAGGACGACTCCAGTATAGCGGAGCATATGACTGCCTTCCAGGGACTGATCCACCAGGAAACCTCGTTGGAAGTACCTCTCGCGGATGAGGTACTCGCATTGCTCTTGCTCGGTTCCCTCCCGGATAGCTGGGAGACATTAGTTGTCACCTTGGGCAACACCGGGCTGGAAGGAAAATAGTTGTCCCTAGCAAGGGTAAAATCAAGCCTGCTAGATGAAGAAGCTCGCCGGAAGAACCGGGAGTCTGGAACCGATCCGAAGGCCTTGGTCACGGAAGATGGCCACAACCGGGGAAGAGGCTGGTATCGGAGTCCCCAAAACCGGGAAAAGTCAGGGACGAGGTTGAAGGGAAGGGGGAGGCCCACTTGCTTCTATTGTGGGAAGCCGGGGCACTTCCAGAAGAACTGTCGGCATTTCCGGAAAGAGAAAGAAACCGGTAGCACCGATTCGAAGAAGAGTTCGAACCGAAACGGTTCTGACCGGAGAGGCCCGGATCGGAAGTGAATGTCGGCGATCGCGACAAGGGAAGAAGAACTTATGCTCATTACCGAAGAGAATGAGTTAAACATTGTCGGCGACGAGACAACATGGGTTGTTGATTCCGGAGCGTCGTTCCACCTGACACCGGATCGGAAATGCTTCTCATCCTACTCAGTCGGTGATCATGGTTGTGTCTGGTTGGGGAATGAAGGTACATGCCGAATTATCGGCATAGGAGATGTGTTGTTGATGACATCAACCACATGCAAATTGCTCCTAAAGGATGTCCGACATGTTCCGGATGTTCGACTGAACCTGATATCAGCCAGTCGGCTAGATGATGAAGGCTACACGGGTTGCATCCGGAATGGAGTCATGAAGTTTAGCAAGGGAAGCTTGATAGTGGCTCGAGCCCAGAAGGTCAACACACTATACTTGATGAATGCTCGGATATGCCGGGAAGAAGTGAACGTAGCATCTGATACTTCCGGTGAGCTGTGGCACAAAAGGTTGTCTCACATGAGTGAGAAGGGGATGAAGAGGCTTGCCGAAGATAACCTCATTCCGGTGAAGGACGTGCAACTTGAGAAGTGCACCGATTGCTTGGCCGGAAAGCAAAACCGAACCTCCTTCCAGTCAAGACCATCGATGAGACAGAATGCACCACTGGAGCTGGTGCATACCGATGTGTGTCAAGGAGATACGAAGTCACATGCCGGATCGCAGTACTTCGTGAAGTTCATAGATGACCACAGCCGGAAGTTGTGGGTCTCACCATTGAAGACAAAGGATCAGGTGTTATCCGTCTTCGAGGAGCTCCACACAAGAGTAGAAAGAGAAACCAACCGGAAGTTGAAGGCGGTTCGAGCAGATAAAGGAGGAGAATACCGGGGGCATTTTGAGGAGTACTGCCGATCGAAGGGAATCTGGCTCGAATTCACCGTGCCGAAGACGCCGGAACTAAATGGGCTGGCTGAACGGATGAACCGGACCATGATGGAGAGAGTCTGAAGCATCCTAGCACAGGCCAAGTTACCCAAGACGTTATGGGCCGAGGCGCTGACAACGGCGACCTATGTGATAAACAAATCACCCTTAGCACCACAGAAAGTATGGACCGGTAAAGATGTATCCTACTGGCATCTAAAGGTGTTCGGGTGTCTCGCCTACATGCATGTGGCAAAGGACAAGAGAGCAAAGCTGGATTCAAAGTCCAGGCCATGCATATTGCTTGGATACGGCGATGATGAGTTCGGTTACCGGGTGTGGGATATTGTCGACAAGAAGGTGTTCCGGAGTCGGAACATAGTCTTCATGAAAGACAAGACCATTGCCGACTAGGAGTCGGAGAAGAAGATGATCAACTCCGGATCATCCAATGAAAACTGGCCAAAGGACACAAGGACTTACCTGGTTGAAAACCGGATGTTAGCCGATAACCGGATGACACTCGAAGAACCGGCCAGATATGGACAGGAATCCAAACCAACCGAAGAAGAGGACACCGGAACCGGACAAGATCCTGAATCAGATGAGGATGAGGAACAAACAGAGGAACCAAAAGATAGAAACCAGGGACGGAGATATCCTCTCCGAGGAAGAAGAGCCCCCCAGAGATTTCCGGATGCAGAGCATGTGTTGCTAACCGATGAGGGGGAGCTGGAAAGCTTCGAAGAAGCAAAGAGAGACACCCACAACCACAAGTGGTTGAGTGCCATGCAAGATGAGATGGATTCCGTGCATGAGAACCACACGTATGAACTGACCGAGTTGTTGAAAGGAAAGAGGGCACTCCGGAACAAGTGGGTGTACAAGCTGAAACCGGGAGATGCCGGAAATCCACCAAGGTATTTAAGGCCTGAATCGTGGTGAAGGGCTTCTAGCAGAAGATAGGAGTGGACTTCAATGAGATCTTTGCCCCAGTAGTAAAGATGACATCCATCCGGACGGTATTGGGCATAGCGGCAAGCATGGACCTCGAGGTAGAGCAGCTGGACGTGAAGACGACTTTCCTCCATGGTGACCTCAAAGAGGAGATCTACATGCATCAACCTAAACGATTTGAGAAGAAAGGGAAGGAGCAACTAGTGTGTCAGCTGAAGAAGAGCTTATACGGACTGAAGCAAGCTCCCCGGCAATGGTACCGGAAGTTCGACTCCTTCATGTCTGTAAAAGAATAGCGTGCGGAAGTGATGGATAACCGAACACAGACTCTCCTCGGCAATGGTACCGGAAGTTCGACTCCTTCACACTAGGAATATACAAATACAAATGGTTTAGACACGCCATACACCCTAGCAAACGTTTATTCTACCTACTTAATAGATCCCCCTCCACCCAAGACACATATATGTGGTTTGGTGGAAAACAGAAATTATTTCCCTTCCTTCCACACCCCAAATCCCGAAATAAAAAACCTAGAACCAACTTCTGGAAACCTCTTACTAGTACACAAGTAATTCATAGTAAAATCCATAACCTCTCTAAACATAACCTCACTAAAAATGAAACACAATTGTTGAACCTAGGCCTTAAGTATATCCCACCATCCCCACCTCCCTCCCCCAAAAATATCCTAAAAGAATTCACCCACCTCTCTAGATCCCTCAAGCTAAAACATTTTTTTAGAAATACACCTTCACTTCCTCTCAACCCCTTCAAACTACCTAACCCTAGTTGGCTGCCACCCATAGAATATCCACCTCTAGTCTCCATAATAGAAAAACACCAACACATCCTTAACCAAATAGCACACAACACTAAGCCCATAAACACTAGAATCCCATACCACCTCTCTAGAGCCTTTAAAAGCCTCCAACACAACAAACACATTATCATCCTCCCAGCCAATAAAAATATGGGAGTATGTGTTCTAGATAAAGACACATACTACACCAAAGCCATAGAACACCTCAAGAATTCTACCACCTATAAGAGAGTCAGCCACCTCCCCTTGGAAGAGTTACTATACCGCCTTAATAACATAATAACAAACCACTTAGGTACACTTTCCCTAATTGAAGCTAATTTCATCCTCCACAAACCCAAAAAAGGATATCAAGTATCCAACCTCTATTTCCTCCCTAAATTACACAAAACACCTGTGGGTTTTCAACCCATTTGTTCATATAATAACTCCTTATTTGAACAAACATCAAAGTGGTTACATCACCAACTTCTACCAATCCTCCTTCTCCAACCACAATATCTAAAAGACTCACACACTAATCCAATCACTAGAAAACCTACACTCACCATCTAATAGTTTCTTATTTACGTTTGACGTTGAATCTCTCTATCCTAGTATCCCCCCTAAGCTAGAACTCCAAGCCCTACGTAGTCTAATCACCCCCCACTTTTCCCCTTCGAAAACAAATCTCATCTATACCCTTAGTGCCCTTGTTTTAGAATATCACTATCTTACTTTCGATGACATAGTTTACCAACAAATAAAAGGTACGGCCATGGGTAGCAACTTTTCAGTCGTATATGCTTGCCTCTTTTTAGTATATCTCGAAAACTTACAACCATCGCCCCCCCATCTCTTCTACTTCACCCGCTGTCGTGAAGATCCGTCACTACGCGCGGATCGTGAGGCAGAACCGTCGGGGTTCTGGACTGGAAGGATTCAAAGTCGGTACAAGCTTTCGCGCAAGCTTTAGCGAGAAAGTACTTAAGATAGATTGGGAAAGAGAGAAGTTGAGATTAAACGATTGAGAGAGATTGATTGAACTTTTATCTTTGGATTTAAGAAACAAGTTACACGATCAATTTGATAACGAATTTCTTCTTCTTAATTTCATAACCCAAAAAAAAAACATTTTTTCTCCTCCCCCTTCCTTCTTTTATAGATGCTCTCATGCATATGCATGTGAGGGTACAAGACATGCATAAAATGCATGTTTGCCATTTGGCGCTCATGTATTACATGTGGTGCATGATAACCATGTCACTCATTTTAGCTCTCATGTATGAGAATTTACATGTAAAAAGTACAATGATAGAAATATAAATCCAACTAAATGGCATGGTTTAATGGTAAGCCAATTGACTCCTAACTTGGAGGTGCAAGGTTCGAATCCTTACTTGCCTTCCTTGTATATATATATATGTATATATATTTATATATTTATTTATCTAGTCACCGGACGCCGGTTCGTCGTCGCCTTACCGGTGTCGGATGCCGTCGGTTACCGGTGCCTCGCCGGATGCCGTCGTCACCGGTTGCCGCCGGATGTCGTCGATTACCGATGCCTCACCGGATGTCGCCGCCTCGCCGTCGCCGGATTGCCATCGGATGTCGGTGTCTCACTACCGTCGGATCACCGGCTCCATCGCCGGTCCGATTTTAGTTGGCCAAAACCCTTTATGAGTAGCTAGCCCACCTCCACTCTTAGTTCAAGTTACCTTGAACTCTCTATGCTCCACACATAGACACAAAGATAATATATTTTTCTCTCCCTTATATATGATAAGAGTCGTATTTGTCGTGCCTATGTGGGATATCTCACAATTTTCTCTTTTCCTTTCACAAACTTTATACCCTCATATCTTGACATTTAGTTGTCCGTTTCTCGTGTAATAAAGTGCATTCGAAACCTCCATCATTTTGTACTTAGATATTAAATTTATTTAAAATGTTATCTTCACAATTATTGTATTATGTGATTCATAATCGATTTTGTACGTTTTATGGGATTTTCACACTACTGCCGAAAATCTTCACGACACCGCTATATTGATGATGCATTTGGGGTCTGGACAGGCACCAAATCTCAACTTTTAGAATATCT
The DNA here is from genome assembly GCF_043228905.1 of Azolla caroliniana. Classification (NCBI taxonomy): domain Eukaryota; kingdom Viridiplantae; phylum Streptophyta; class Polypodiopsida; order Salviniales; family Salviniaceae; genus Azolla; species Azolla caroliniana. Next base: position 107,542 of record NW_028230476.1, read on the forward strand.
CGACTTTTACCCTTTACACACAAATAACTCTATCAAGCTTACCATTCAAACTTCCCCCATATGGATCAACCTCGAAAACTCATCTTTTTCATTCAATTGTTTTCAAAAACCTCTCAATTTATACCAATACTTGCCTTTTTCATCGAATCATCCTTCCCATACAAAACAACACTTTATCACTAATGAAGTGAAGAGATATCTCATTAGAGAAAGCACCCCATTAGGTTTCTACCAAATGAAAAAACTCTTTTTCAATAGACTAGTTAACCGTGGTTACCCTCCGTCCTTTATACTAAAAAGCTATAAGAAAATACCTTTTAATCTTAGAAAAACACTCCTATATCAAACCATAACTATTACTTCCCTTAACCCCACAATCTTTAAACTTAGATACACCAAACATACCCCAAAACTAGGCATTCATAGTTTTCTAAAAAATCTCTATAATGACTTAATGTTAGATCCCGAGCTTACATGCATCTCACGCCCTTTCGTATGTTGGACAAAATCTAAGTCCTTACATGCCCTCCTAGTTAAGATTAAGTTTTCAAAAAATCCACAAAAATCCCCCACTTAAAACTCAGTTTTCAAACAATCCACCCAAATCCCCCACTTAAGACTAAATTTTCAAACAATCCACCCAAATCCCCCACTTAACACTAAGTTTTCAAATAATTCACCCACATCCCTCACTTAATATTATACCGCCATCCTAAATCCCCCTTTTTCATCACATTAAGAACTCCCCCCTCACCATCATCATTATACTCATTTCCCCTCTCTCATTCCCTATCACTATCCTACACACACATCTCTCTCTCTCTCTCTCTCTCTCTCTCATCACCACATCCTATTCTATCTCATCTACTACACAAATCAAATCCTCCCCACTCCTTTTCTCTCACTCCCTCTTCCTTTCCACCCCTTTATAAATCACATTCTCTTCTATAATATTTCCGGAAGCAATGAGACGACCATCAATGACTACTACAGAGGCTGGAGATGGGAGTTTTTTTAGGGATATCTGATGAGCTTTGGCAAAATTCCTATCCATGAAGCAAGAGTTGGCTCCGGAATCTAAGAGTGCTAAGACATCTACTGGAGGAGTACTTTTAGTACTAACCATTACTTGAGCTAAGAACACATTGCTAACTTACTTAGAGGAAATGAAACCACTAATGGGTTGCACAAATCTAGGGTTGTCCAACCAAATGGCTCCTATTTTGGCTGGACTTAATCGTTTAACTCTTCTTCTAGTTGACTAAGGATTTCAAATTTGTTTGAAAGACTTGGGCTATTAGTACTATCAGACACACCTAGAGAAATAGATTCGGGTTTAGTACTATTAGTACTAGTGGTTATTTGATTTACCTGCCTTTTCGGCCAATGGGGGCAATTCACTGCAATATGCCCCGGTCCACCGCAATAAAGACATAATCGATTTGCCCGGCGTCGCTGCTTTTCTTCTTCCGATAGTGGTTCGCGACAACGTGTGGTGTCGATTTCCATTGGAGTCGAAGTATTTGTTGGAGACATATTCAATGACTCCCTTGGGAAAGGCTTTGCTATGCTTGAAGCGTCGGTGGGTTCCGATCTTGTCCTTGGCATTTGAAACTGACGTTTTGAACATCGTTCGAAGAGGCGATTATCTCATCGCACTGCATGATTGATTGCTTCTGTCAATGACTTTGGCTCCACGGGGAAAGTTAAGAGTAAATCTTTAACATCATTACGTAGGCCAAAACGAAATTACTCCATTTGTGCCTGGTCATCCCAGGGAATATCGGTGGCAAGAAGAAGGAAATCCGCAGCATAAGCCAAGGCCGGCCGCTCACCTTGGTGCAATCTTCGGATTTTGTTGATTGTTATTCTAACATTGTCGGTATCTCCAAAACAGGCTTTAAACTCGGTAATAAACTCTTCGAAATTATTTAGCAAGGGAGAGCTTTTTTCTAACAGGGGGGCGAACCAGGCCAAAGTCATGCCACTAAGTAGAGTGCCTACTAGTCCCACTCGTGATGCATCAGTGGGATATCGAGAAGGATGCATTTGAATGACTAATTGTACCTAATTAAGGAATCCTCTAAACGGCAATCGCATTCCATCAAATTTCATGGGAAGGCCAATCTTGGGTTCTTTATGAACCCCTTGCATACTGGGTCCTTATTGTTGCATTGCTACTATGGTTGCTTCAAGCTGTTGCACGCGTAACGCTAGTTCCCCGTGTTGTTGTTGCGTCTGCTGCTTCTCTAAGGAGATTTGTTGAAGCTCTCCCAACAATCGTTGATTTTCTTGTTCCAATGCGAGAAACTTCTCTTTCAAGCATTGCAACTCCGAAAAAACGGATTGATATTCTTGAGCACTAACAGTGGCCATAGTATGAGAGAAAAGAGGAATAAGAGATTAGTATGAAGGGAGGGAGAAGTAAGAAGATAAAGGAAGAGAAGGAAGGAGAGCAAAATCGGTTCAAATTGTCAGGAGCAGTACTAAGACGGAGAAGTACTGTCAGGAACAGTACTAAAACAGAGAAGGAATTAGTACTAAAATATGAGGATTAGTACTAAGGGAGGTGTAGAACTCTTGAAGGAAGGAAAGAGTGAGTGAGAGAGAGAGATTGAGGATAACAAAAGATATATTATGTTAAGGGAATATACAATAGTAGCTAGGAGGCTTAAGACTGGCATTGAACCCATTTGGTTCGAAATAATGCCTTGTGCCTCCTTTTATAGTGTTCTCAGGAGTACTCTTGAAGTTTCTAGAATGTTCCAGAGAAATCTGGAATATACATCAATTTTCTATAGTAAAACTTAAAGGAAAATAATATCTTTACAACGTTAGGTTATCGCTTATATACTAAGCCCTAACTATATGGACGAGTTCACATTAGGATACAAAGTGGAAGAAGTCAGCCTTTTATGCAAACAGCCATTCAATTTGTCGGGTAGGCTAACAGTGGGTTCGAGGACATATGGATCAAGGTTGTTAGATACGGGTAGGCTAACAACCATTCTTTTTGCTTCTTTTTCACTAAAATCTTTTTTTTCTTTTGCTTTTTGTCGGGGTTTTACTTACAATTTTTTATAAATACGTATTATACATGTTTTTTCAAATGTATATAAATACCATATTGGACAAATGTACATTATATTTGATGAACAACATTAAGGTATAGTACGTACTATACAAATTTTGAGGTACTATATGTATTCAAACGTTAAATACGGGTATGTAAACAACCATGATATGGATGGGAAGAGGAAGTGGTTGGGCTAGGTGCCGACGATGGTTGTGGCTCAACGGGTGGTGGGTTTCTTGTTGTGATGGATTGAAGCTCCCATAATGATTCCTGAAGGATTTCATTTTCGAGTTGTAGTTGTTGCAAGGTTGCCACTACTTGGTTTAGGTTGTAGACGGATTCGGACATGGTAGCAATATGAGGGAATGTGAACAAACTGTCACGGACAAGTATAATACAGTAGGAACAAGACGACACTAAGAACTAGGAGAGAGAAAAAGAACAAGAAATTGACTTATGATTTTGTAACTGGTGTTGTTCACCTTGATTAGAATGAAGGTGCACCTGAGTATTTATACAAGAAGGTAGAGGTATGTATGCTAGCTAGGAATAGAGAATGCATGTATGCAAGTTAGGAAAAGAGAATGCATGTCCGCAAGCTAGGAATAGAGGATGCATGAGGATGCATGAGGATGCATGCAAGCTAGGAACTTCCAATGTTCAATCTACCATACATGAAGTTTGGATTTTATACAAGGATGCATGGATGGATGTAACTTAGTTGGTCGGGTTGCCAAATGGAGACCAAGTGGTCTTGGTTAGGGTTCAATCCCTACCTTCCACCGTGGTGTGGCATATGTCTATGACAGCATGAAGACATAAATAAAGATCAAGGAGACAAAGATGAGGCGAAACGAGAATTACTAGATTGATGTGTCAATGACTGGTGTTGAATCCCTTGAAAGGGACCAAGGATGTTAGAAGTATTTATACAATTTTTGAGATTGAATATCTCTAGAATATACTCAAGAAATATCTCGAGAATATACCCGTTTAGAATATACCACAGAATAATTCTAGAATATACTAACGACTAGAATATTCTCAAATGTACTATACACTAGACTATACAATATATACAAGTTCACAATCGAATGTGGACAATTCACAAGAGTTTCCATATGGTTAACACAACACAATGTATTGTGTGTTAAAAGTAAGAGGTTTGAGTGTAGAATGTGACATTTAGGTCAGTTGCGCCCCCTTCCATTCGTTCCCACCTGTCCTCCGGTAAGGGTGTCACAACTAGCCTCACATTCCGATCCACAGTCTTAGACTTGGTGTTGACTCGGGCAATCCGACCCGACCTGACCATCCGTTCGAACTTCTCTATCTCCTTGTACATTTTGTCCGGCCATCCTCGACCACCTTCTCGATCTCCTCGAGAGTGTTATCGAACAAGACTACCTCCACGATGCAGTTTATCGGGTCGTCGAGGCCCATGGCTCTGCATGCCTTCAAACGCCTTTCAACTTGTCCTTTTTCTCGGTTGACAACGACAACTACTCTACAACCTCCATTTTCAGAGAGACAAAACTTCCTACCTATTATACAAGTGTGGGGTTTCCGGTGTCTGTCCGGACTATCGTGGCCCCATGCCTTGATAGCCCTCTCTAAAAATCCTCTCGGCCTTCACCACTAAGAGAGTCCTGATTTCAGTCATGGTTCGGCCGAACCGTCAAAAATTGGACGGAGTGCCAACCATCCTGGCTCTTTACTCGCGCATATGTTGAACCATTGTCCAACACCTTCGTTTCCATTCGAGCCATTGTGACATAGGGCTCGCCGAGTATGATTGGGTGCAAAGACGACTCATGAACGAAGAAGTGTTGGTCGTGTCAAGAATAGTACTAAAGCAGAGAGAGAATTAGTACTAAAGAAGAGAAGTACTATTAGTACTAAGAGGACGGGACTGCGTAAGATTCCCGAAAGAAAAAGAGAGAAGAGGAGAGAGAGATAGCGAGGATGAGAGAGAGAGAGATGATAATAATAGCTAATATATTATGTGAAGGATAAGTACAAAATGGTTAAGAGGCTTAAGACTGGCGTTGAACCAATTTGGTTCAAAACAATGCCTTGTGCCTCCTTTTATAGTGCTCTCAGGAGTAGTCCTGAAGCTTCTAGAATGTTCAGAGAAATCTAGAATATACATTAATTTCTTATAATAAAGCATAAATGAAAATAATATCTTACAAATTACAATAGATGGTGTGATGGTTAAGAGCTCGACCCATGTACCATAAGGTCATGGGTTTGAGTCTTGCTAGATCATGACACTATACCCCCCTTAAGACGACGATTGGAACGAGTCAACGCTGATTCAGGACCGGGTTTGTCGGGATATTGTCGGTGAAAATCAGCAAGAAGATCCTAAGCATTGGCGACATGCTCGACGGGCTCCCAAGTACGTTCGCTCAAACTATAGCCGACGCCAATGCTCGACGGGCTCCCAAGTACGTTCGCTCAAACTATAGCCGAGCCAATCGACCAAATAATAAAGTTTGTTGCAAACAAATTTGGAGTCGTGGATGGCAGCAACTTCATACTCCGGGCCGGCGTCTAACTCAAGCAGGGGTGGCGGTGGTGTAACATGATCAGGAATAGTGTTTGCTTTATAAGGTTCAAGAAGAGAACTATGGAAGACCGGATGTATACAAAGATGCGGAAGAAGATCAAGGCGGAACGTGACATCATTAACCTTACCGGTAATACGGAAAGGACCGAGTCGTCGATAATCCAACTTGTCGCACGATCAAGTAGTCTTGATGTGACGACGTAAAAGCCATACTCGATCTCCGATGGCAAAAGAGGAGGGAAGCCGATGACGATCCGCGTAAATCTTCTGTGTCTGTTGAGCATGACGAAGATGAGTAGAGAGATCCATTTGGATCTTGCATAGTCTCTCCAAATGATCCTCAGCACGAGGATTGGTAGGTAGCTCCGGGGTGTCGATCACCGACCAACGAGGATGAGAACCGGTATAAGCGTAGAATGGGGAGACTCGAGTCGAGGAGTGAACAACATTATTATATGCAAACTCCGCAAAGTGGAGAATCTCGCCCCAATTATCCTATTGATAACTCAGGAAACACCAGAGATATTGCTCCAGCGTTTGGTTTGTTCGTTCCGCTTGCCCATCGGTATGAGGATGGTAGCTGGAGGAAAGGTTGCAAGAGACCTTGAGCATCTTGAAGAGATGCTGCCAAAATTTGGAGACGAATTGCAGTCCTCGGTTACTAATGATACTGTTTGGGAGGCCATGATGCCGAAATATCTCACGCATGACAAGGGCGGTGGTTTCCTTGCTAGTGATGGCCTTAGTACATGGCTCAAAATGTGCCATCTTCGTATATCGATCAACGACGGTTAAGATAGCATCGAACCCCTTCGAGACCGGAAGATCTGTGATAAAGTCAAGACAAATAGACTGCCACGGCTTACTTGGAATCGGTAAGGGTTCCAACAAGCCATATGGATGGTGTCGTGGCATCTTTGCTCGGCAGCAAGCATCACAGGTCTGAACGTAGTCGTCGACAAAACGTCGCATATGGGGCCACCAAAAGGATCGTTGAACTAGATCCAACGTCTTAGTGCTACCGAAATGTCCCGCCATATGGTTGTCGTGACAACTTTGGACAATTTGGAGGCGATAGGAGCAATCGGGGACATATACAAGGTTTTTAAAGAATAACAAACCATCATGATATTCGAATTGTCGATAGTCCATACCTAGTTGTTGAGACTGGGAATAGGATGCCCGAGAGGTATCAATGTGCGCCAAAATGTCTTGAGCAAAATTGTCCGTCTTCAAGTTCGCATGTATAGTGTCGGTAATCTGGGAATCCATTGGGATGTGAAAAATTTGCGTTGTGTGCAATCGTGTTGGTCCCAAGATTACTTGCTTTTGATTATCGAACGTTGGATCACTAGGACGAGGTGCAACAAATGAACGCCGTGATAGTGCATCTACCTTTCCTTGCTGCTTCCCTGGTCGATATGCGATCTTGAAATCAAAACGTGTGAGGAATTGAGCCCACCTAGCTTGCCATCGATTTAGCACACGAGCGTTCTGGAAATAAGAAAGCTTGTTGTGATCACTGAAGACGATGACCTGATGTGGAGAGCCCTCCAAAAAATGCCGCCATTGCACAAATGAATCCACGATGGCTAATAACTCCTTGTCATGTATTTCGTAGTTGATTTCCGCAGCATCGAATTTGTGTGAATGGAAAGCCACAAGATGTAACTCTTCTTTATCTCCTTGTTGAGAAAGGATGCTACCGAGGGCAAAATCTGATGCGTCGGCCTCCATGATGAATGGTTTGCTTGTATCCACATGAGCTAGAATAGGTGTTGATGTAAAGGCTTTCTTAAGATGCCGAAAAGCCATGTCCACTTCATTGGACCAAAGAAATGTTTGTCCCTTCCTCGTAAGTTGTGTGAGAGGTAAAATAATCTTCGAGTAATCCTGTATAAACTTGCGGTAGAAGTTAGCAAAACCTAGAAAACATTGTACATCTCGTACAAACTGTGGAATTTGCCACTCTAGCACAGTTTGGACTTTAGCTGGATCCATGGAGATGCCCTTTGAGGAGATAACGTAGCCTAGAAATTCCACTTGCTTGCAGTCAAAGCTACATTTTTCCAGCTTGGCATAAAGACCATTCTCACAGAGTCGGTTTAGTACTAATAGTACATGAGAATCGTGTTCTTCCTAGGTCTTCGAATAAATCAATAGATCATCCAGATAGATGATCAAACAGATATCCAAGAGGTCTCTGAATATATCATTTGCCATGTGTTGGAAGACTGTGGGTGCATTGGTTAGACCGAACGGCATAACAATATATTTGAAATGCCCATACCGCGTGCGAAAGGTGGTCTTCCATTCATCTCCCGGTCGGATCCGCACGAGGTTATACGCTCCTCGTAGATCGATTTTTGTAAAAAACTTGGCACCATTAACTCGCTCTAAAAGACTTGATATAAGAGGAAGTGCATACCTATTCTGGATGGTGACCTTATTTAAGCCTCGGTAATCAATGACGAGACGAAGTGAGCCATCTTTCTTCTTGACAAAGAAGATGGGTGCTCTGGCCGGAAATTTCGAATGACGAATAAACCCGCTTGCCAAGTTCTCCTCTATGTAGGCTTGAAGGACTTCTAACTCGGTGGGTGACAAGTTGTAGATTGGTCACCATGGTAACTCTGCTCCTTGTTGTAAATCGATGGGACAATCGTAGGGACGATGATGAGTGTGAAAGATTATGTGCGGAAGCAATAGAAAACGAACACAGAGAAAATACGCAGGTTTAATGGAGCACTTGAATATACACAGTTCGCAGGAGAGATAGAGAGAGAACGCAAAAAAAAAACAATTCAAAAAATACTAACTCTGTACATAGGATGTGCTCAGTGAGCACTTTTATACAAGCCCTACCAATCGGGCTGACACAAGTACTGATAGTACTTGACTGCTCATAAGTGAGCCTCAACACTCACTCCCAAAATTATTCCTTTACGAGGAATATCTCTAACGGCCTTTCGGTTTACGCACCGATGTGGCCTTTCATTACGTACCGGTTTGCGTACCAATTTACGCATCCGTTTTACGCACCGGTCCGGCCTAACCGATCGGTCCCAACTGATCCGGTCCTCGGCTTGCTCAGCAGATCCGACCGATGTTGAGCTTGTCTCTCAACACTCCCCCTCAAGCTCAACTTGAGGCTCTTCCGGATCTTCCGGATCACCGCTCTGGTTCCTCCTGGCTCCACGCCTCGCTCGCGCTCCTCGGCCTATTCGACTCTGCGTGCTTCGACCCTTCCCATCGGCTTGTCTGCTCCCACGGCCCTTCACAGCTCCCTTGTTGTCACGGTGTTGGCGCTTCTCCTGCTGCCTTCTTTTCCGCTTCGCCCTTGGTTGATTCAGCGTATCTGAATCAAACATCCGAACCGACTCGCCTTTGGTTGCTCGACAGTGCAACTGTCGACTACCTCTTACTGCTCCACGTTATCGCAGCACTCCCAAGAGAGAACGTGTATCCGAACGTGGATAGGCGACCGGCGGCGTTGCTAACTCAATCAGCATCGGTGTAGCCGACCAACTGTGAGGCTGTACCAGTCTGATATAGCAGTCCCCGGTCCTTAGTGCCGCTTACGTACCGCAATACACGTTGCGCACACTGAAGGTGCTCCTCAGTAGGTCGCGCCATGAACTGACTGATCACCCCGACTGGATAACTAAGATCGGGTCGAGTGATTGTCAAGTAGATAAGGCTTCCGACAATTTGTCGGAACCTCGTCGGGTCACATACCTATCCGGAATTGGGGCGAAGCTTCACAATTCTATCCAGAGGAGTCGAGACAGACTTACAGTCGGCCATCCCGAATTTGAAGAGCATACTTAGCACATAATGGCGTTGGCTGATCAATATGCCTTCAGGGCTACGGATCACTTCGATCCCTAGGAAGTAATGAAGGTCCCCTAGATCCTTCATGTCGAACGATGCCACAAGTTGGAGCTTCACGCGATTGATTTCATCTGGGTCGGCACCGGTGATGACCAAGTCATCAACATATAGTAAAATACTGATCGGATTGAGTCGACCTTTCCGGATGAACAGGGAAGAGTCTGATTTTGACGTTGCAAAGCCTATTCGACACGGTTACTGCGTGATCTTCGTGTTCCAGGCACGCGGGGCTTGCTTCAATCCGTAAAGGGACTTCTTCAATCGGCACACTACCGACGTGTTCGTTCCGGAGTGAAATCCGGGGGGTTGTACCATGTACACCTGTTCCTCAAGCTCGCCTTGCAGGAACGCATTCTTTACATCCATCTGATGTAGTTGCCACCCCTTTGCTGCAGCTATTGTGAGTAGAACACGGACGATCGTCATCTTCGCGACCAACGCAAACGTCTCATCGTAGTCGATGCCGTGTTTCTGTGCATAGCCTTTTGCCACTAACCGGGCCTTGTATCGGTTAACCAAGCCGTCAATGTTGTACTTGACCTTGAACACCCACCTACATCCGATCGGCTTCACACCTTCGGTGCGTCAACCAAGTCCCAAGTCTCGTTTTCCGCCAATGCGTGCATCTCTTCCTCCATCACGGCATGCCAATTCGCGTCCTTAGCCACTTCTGCGTAGCTCTCCGGCTCACGCACTTCCGCTACACGGGTCATGTACGCATAATGATGCACCATGTACTCGTTGTATCCGAACCGCACAACGGGGTTCTTCTGGTGGGTAGATCGGCGTAATCGGTCATTAGCCGATGTCGAGGTCTTCTCGGCCGACGCGGACTTCACTCTTGAAGACCCGTCACCACTTCCCTCGGAGTCGGACTCGCGTCGGTCTGACTTGTTCCTATCCGTGCCATAATTCGACACCTTCGTCTTCCCTTTTTCTTTGCGCGTAAGCCGTCTCCTCGGCTTCCTACGCGGGGAATGCACGGCCGAGTCTCCACTACTCGCCGGCTCTTCATCGGACTGGTCAAACCAACTCAGTCGTCCATGCGGTCCGCTTAAGCGAACCGAAGTTGGACTCTCTTCGTGGTTCCCGATTTCAGGCTCATCCGGAGGCATCTTGGCCTCGCTGACCTCATCGTTAGAACTCGGATTGGAGGTGAGATCCGGAGTCGGAGGCAAGTACCAGGACGCGGACTCGTCAAACATAACGTTGCGGCTCACACGCGCTTGTTTGGTGCACAGGTTATAACACTTATAACCCTTCTGCTCGTCTAAGTAACCGACCAAGATACATTTCTCGGCCTTTGCATCCAGCTTCCTCCGTTTCTCCTTTGGCACATGCACATACGCAATGCTACCGAAAACTTGTAAGTTTCGCAAGTTCGGCTTCGTTCCGAAATATAGCTCGTGCGCCGACGCTTTGTCTCCGATCCGGTTCTGGATGTATACCGCGGTCCTTACCGCCTCGGCCCAGTAGAACTTGGGCAAGCTCTTCTCCTCCAGCATTGCCAGTGCCGCTTCCACAACCTACCGATTTTTCCTCTCGGCCACGCCGTTTTGCTCCGGCGTGTATCTACAACTGAATTTTCGCCGAATTCCCATCTGTTGTAGATAACCATTGAATTGACCGGAAAAGTATTCTTTTCCGCCATCTAACTACAAGCACTTGATCTTTCTTCCTGTTTCCGTTTCCACGAACCCTTTGAGGTCCTAGAAACAGTCGAAGACTTCGCTCTTCCTCTCAATGAGGTAGATCCATGTGTGCTACGTGTAGTTGTCGATGAAGGAGACGAAATATCGGTTCCCGCCAAGACTAACGTTTTGTGCCAACCCACACACATTAGAGTGTATAAAGTCGAGCTTGTTCCGGCTCCGGTTACGCTCGTTGGGGAAAGGAAGTCGGTGTTGCTTCCCAAGCTGGCAAGCTTCACTAATCTGTGCCTTCCGGCTACTAAATTTGGGCAATCCGAACACCACTTGTTTCAATTGCAGGTCTTCAAGCCGCTGGTAGTTCACGTGTCCTATCCGATTGTGCCATAACTCGATGTCCGACTGGGCTTTTTGTCCCTTCGCGAACATTGCGGTGCCACCGTCAGTAGAGTCGAGGATGAACATCCTCCCATCTCTGCGCCCTTGCGGAATAACACGGCCCTCTTCCTCAATGAAGCACCCGAGGTGTGTAAATTGGACCTCCATCCCTTGGTCGACGATATGTCCAACCGACACCAAGTTCTTCGTGATTGTTAGAACGTGTAGCACGTTCATGAGTTTCCCTTTCTACCCGACATGGCTCAGGGGAACTTCTCTGACATTCGCAATAGAATGCGGAGTGTCGTCTCCAATTGCGACTACTCCCGGTTGCATCGGTTTTTCTAGGTACAAGAACCACTCCTTATGGCTCGTCATGTGATTTCACGCGCTGGAGTCGACGTACCACACCTCGTCCGATTTCAGGGTGGTCTGCTTCATTGAGTTTGCTTCGTGTCTCGTCACGAAGGCAGACCCTTTTCCGGCTTTTCCAGATCCTTCGGCGTAGTGCGATAGCTGCTAGTTTCCTTTGTTGGTATGTCCGATACCAAATCCGGAACCGGTCCTCTCCGACTCGGCGCGCTTTTTCCAGCACTTGCTCTCCCTGTGGCCTTTCTTGCCACAGTACCAGCATTCCGTGGTGGGTTTCCCTTGCCGGTTCACATCGCCTCGACTCCCCCTGTTTCCGGAGGGTCCAGAATTGTTGTCGGCATCATTTCGGTGCCTCCTTCCTTGATCTCGTCGGCCGCCTCCATCGTGCACCGACTCGCCTCGTCCTCCACGTCCACGGGGCCTATCTCCCTCAGTGTACAACATCTTGTTATTGGTGTGCGTTCTGGTTGACGCACCCACGTGGTTCTCCTCTACCAGGAGCATCAACTGTAAATCGAAAAAGGATGGTGTATTCTCCCGGGTACACAAAGCAGTTCGGAACGCTCCGAACCTCGACGCCAAACCCCCGAGACAAACCTGGACCATCTCTCTTTCTTCAATGGTCACATCAATGGAAGCTAAGGAGTCGCATATGTCCTTGATCTTCGAGGTATAGTCAGCCACCGACAAATCGCGTTGTCATAGGTTGCTCAACTCCTGTCGGAGCTGAAGCTTCCTGGTTGTGGTGCTCGCTGCGAAGATCTTCTTCAGATTTTCCCACACACCCTTCGGCGTTTTCGCATCCCGAACGTAGGTCAATAGTTGTTCGCCACACAAGACGCGAAACAGTACAGCACTCTGCTCATTGATTGTTCCCACGCCGGGAAGTCTTTGTGTGTCGATTCGGGTGCTGTGTCATTTGCTCCGTCGACATAGCTCCAGTAACCGTGCCCGAGCAGGTACTGGTGCATCTTGTAGGACCAAGATGCATAGTTGTTTCTGTCGAGCTTCTCCGTCGGAAGCGAGCTAGCCATGCCTCTATCCATCGGTTTTACATGTTCTTCTCGGTTGGTTTTTCTTTTCAAGCTATGTCGGTTGTAGAGGTTCTCAACCCTCGTGCTCTGATACCATGTGAAAGATTATGTGCGGAAGCAATAGAAAATGAACACAGAGAAAATACGCAGGTTTAATGGAGAGCTTGAATATACACAGTATGTGGGAGAGACAGAGAGAAAACACAAAAAGAAAACAATTCAAAAAATACTAACTCTGTACATAGGATGTGCTCAGTGAGCACTTTTATACAAGCCCTGACAATCGGGCTAACACAAGTACTGACAATACTTGACTGCTCATAAGTGAGCCTCGACACTCACGCCCAAAATTATTCCTTTACGAGGAATATCTCTAATGGCCTTTTGGTTTATGCACCGATGCGGCCTTTCGTTACGCACCGGTTTGCGTACCAGTTTACGCATCCGTTTTACGCACCAGTCCAGCCTAACCAATTGGTCCCAACCGATCCGGTCCTCGGCTTGCTCAGCCGATCCGACCGATGTTGAGCTTGTCTCTCAACAATGAGGAAGAGTATCGTCTTTTACCTTGTCAAATACGTCGGCATAAGGATGATATTTCGCTGGAAGTTGCACTAAGGATCCCTCCTTAATATTGCTGGAAGGATGTACTGATATGGCAAATAGGAACATTGCCTCCTTGTGTCCTTCTTCGCATAGTTGACGTAGTGAAATGGTCGAAACTCGATGAGTAGATTCTTGGGGTTGTCGATATCGGACTTCTCTTGTTCTCCAATCTATGTCTGGATTATGTAGTTCAAACCAAGGTAATCCCAGGACAATGGGATGCTCTGGACTACTAATTATATTAAATGATACTACACACACAAAACTACCTAGGACAACCTGAATGGGTTCTGACTCTTCTACAATATTCCCGGAAGCAATGGGACGACCATCAATGACTACTACAGATGCGGGGCAAGGAAGTTTTCTTAAGGATATCTGAGAAGCTTGGGCCAAATTTTGATCCATGAAATAGGATTTGGCTCCGGAATCTAAAAGTGCTAGGACTTGTACTGGGGGAGTACTTTTAGTACTAACCATGACTTGGGCTAGGAACACATTGCTAACTTGCTTGGAGGGAATGGAACCACTAATGGGTTGTATAGATCTAGGGTTGTCCAACCAAACGGCTCCTATTTTGGCTAGACTCAATCGTTTAACTCTTCATCTAATTGACCAAGGATTTCAAATTTGTTTGAGATACTTGGGCTATTAGTATTATTAATACTATCAGACACTCTATTAGTACTATTAATACTATCAGACACTCCTAAGGTAAGAATTGACTCGGGTTTAGTACAGGCTACGATTTGATTTACCTGTCTTCTTGGCCTATGGGGACAATTGATTGCGATATGCCCTGGTCCACTGCAATAAAGACATAATCGATTTGCACGGAGTCATTGCTTTTCTTCTTCCGATAACGGGCCACGTCGACGCATGGTGTCAATCTCCATCAGTGTCGGAGTATTTGCTTGGGGTACGTCGCATGCGAACGCTTTAGCTGCGACTGAGGCATATGTGGGCTCCGGCCTAGAGTGTGGTATTTGTAATTGACATTCGGAACACCGTTCGAAAAGGCGGTTGTCACATCGGACTGCTTGACTGATTGCCTCCGTAAGAGATTTTGGTTCTTCGGAGAAGGTTAAAAGTAAATCTTTTACATCGTTTCGCAGGTCGTAGTGAAACTGCTCCATTAGTGCCTGATCATCCCAGGGGATATCTGAGGCGAGTAGGCGGAAATCCGCTGCGTAGGTAGAGGTTGGACGATCGCCTTGACGCAATCGTCGGATCTTGTTGATCGTTGTCCTGATGTTGTCGGTGTCTCCAAAGCATGCTTTAAACTCACTAATAAAATCTTCAAATTTATTAAGCAAGGGCGATTTTTTTTCTAGAAGCGGAGCGAACCATGCTAAGACTGAGCCGCTAAGCAATGTGCCTATTAGGCTGACTCGGGATGCATCAGTGGAGTATCGAGAAGGATGCATTTGGATGACTAATCGTACCTGATTAAGGAATCCCCTGAATTGCGATCGCGTTCCATCAAATTTCACAAGAAGTCCAATCTTCGGCTCTTTATGAAATCCTTGGGACTTGATCCTTGTTGTTGCAATGCTGCTTCGAGTTGTTGTACCCGTAACGCTAACTCCCCATGTTGTTGCTACGTTTGTTGTTTTTCTAGAGCGATTTGTTGCAGATCCCCTATCAGTCGTTGGTTTTCTTGTTCCAAGGCAACAAATTTTTCTTTTAGGCACTGTAGCTCGGAGAAAACGGATTGATATTCTTGGGCGCTAACAATAGCCATAGTATAGGGAAAAGGGTAGGAGGATGAGGGAGAACGACAAGTAGGCTTGAGGAGGAAAATTGGTTCAAACTGTCAGGAATAGTACTAAAGCATAGAGAGAATTAGTACTAAAGAAGAGAAGTATTATTAGAACTAAGAGGACGGGACTGCGTAAGATTCCTGAGAGAGAAAGAGAGAAGAGGAGAGAGAGATAGCGAGGATGTGTGAGAGAGAGAGAGATGATGATAATAGCTAATATATTATGTGAAGGATAAGTACAAAATGGCTAAGAGGCTTAAGACTGGCGTTGAACCAATTTGGTTCAAAACAATGCCTTGTGCCTCCTTTTATAGTGCTCTCAGGAGTAGTCCTGAAGCTTCTAGAATGTTCCAAAGAAATCTAGAATATACATTAATTTCTTATAATAAAGTATAAATGAAAATAATATCCTACAAATTACAATAGATGGTGTGATGGTTAAGAGCTCGACCCATATACCATAAGGTCATGGGTTCGAGTCTTGTCATATCATGACAGGTCGATCTCGACGTTATCGACCTTCACTCTAACATTCGGGCACGCCCCATGCAGCTCCTCCGTGGCGCGGGTCGCCGCGCATATCTTCCAACCACGTTTCGTATTAATCAGTCACTTACCCTTCTTATAGAAGTCCCTCGACATCAAGTTAATTTCTGATCTGTGGTTGATTAATACTACCACAGCTCCTGCACATCACCGATCTGAACCGGCGTCTCTATAGTGGCCCTCGCCTAGTGTGCTTCATGTAGTGGTTGTCGGCATATTCATCTTCTACTACCACTTCATCTCCTAGTGTGCTTGATGTAGTGGATGTCGTCATATTCATCGTCTACTACCACTTCATCAGTCAACGTTGACCTCACCTCGACCGCTTTTCTGCCTCTGGCTCTATCGAGAGTTGCTTCCTCTTCACCAACTCGATGATGATGTTATGGAACTCCTTCTTTGTTATCGCTAATACTTCTCGCATCGTGAGTTCCACCCGACTGTCAAGGATCTGCTCCTCTAAGACCTTCCCTAGGTCTATCGACTTTTTGATTTCCGAGCTGAATCGGAAGCTTGGAAACTTCCCCTTTTCCTTCTCTTGTCGGCCAGCCGAACCGACGTGCTCCTTCCTCGGCCCGTTCCGAGTCTTGTACTGGCTTGAAGGGCCAACCCCTCTGGCCTTCTTAACATGCTTGTCTTCGACAAAACCTCGTAGTTCTGGCACATAGCCTCCATGAAACCGATCTTTTCTTCTACCGGATCATCCCACCCGGTAGCCTTATGGACCGCCTCTCTGCGCAATTTGCCTCTTCCTTCCTTAGCCTCAGCCCTAGTAAGCCCTCAAGTACAAGCGGCCAGAATCCGGCATTGTTTCTGGAACCGATGCCCTCTCTCCGCCTACCCAGATCCCTACCAACACTAAGGAATGAATCGCCTCGGCGTTTCGGGCCACAACTTCCTCCGTTAACCTTTTCATTCCCCATTTACCAGTGTTCCGCTCGAGGGGTTTTCGGGTCTCGCTTGCGTGTACCCAGCCATTCCATAGGTACACGACATTGTTTTGTAGCATCTCGGCGAACTCGACGCAGTCCCTCTGCATGTGGTTGACACCGTCACATCACATGCAGTTATAGTCATTCAGAGGCCACTGGTCACGTAAATGACCCCCGCCATCCCTTCGAGCTTGAGTGATCTGGAGATCGCGCACCATTTTCGTCAACTCTTCCAGAGCTACACCCCCTGATGGTTCCTCAGTCGGAACCGGACCCGACTTGAGCCCTATTCTCATCTCGTCTGACCAAGTCGGGATCTACTCTGACCTCTTCCCGACTATCGACGACCCCGCATCGTTCCATTTGTGCCATTTGTCGAAACGGCTACAAACCGTTTTGACCACGGCCTAATCGACTGTGAGCCCTTCATCTATCTCCAAGAGGAGACCAACCTTCTCTCGATCAAGTCGATCAACCGACTTGATAAATAATAGGACCTTGCTTGTATCTAGCATGGTCCAATCTAACACTGAGAGTTGAGCAAAACATTTTTCAAACTCTTGGAGGAGCACCAATGTATTCCTCCCTTTTCTGATGCTCTCAACCCACTCCATGAACTCCCTCTTCGACAACCAGAGCGAGTCGTCGAAGCCGTACCTTTCGAGGAGCCGTCCCTCGAACTCTGACCAGACCCGACAATCAACTTGAACCTCGAGCACTTCGGGGTGGATGCTTGGTGTGACGACTCACGGGAATCCGAACAGTCGTTTGTCCGATGGGAATTCCCACATCAGCACTTTGGCCCTATTCTCGTCTCTTCACATCTTTACCATTAAATTGGCCTATCGTCCCGTCTATCGTGTCGTCTATCATTTCGATGGCCCTATCGAGGCCACCTGCGATTTCCCGAGCATTCACCAAGGGATCGACAGTCACTGCCATTGCTTCCGCAAGCTCATTCCCCTCATTTTAAACTCCTTTGCCGCCACTTTCACGTCGGGTTCACCAAAGATGTCACGGATTTCCGTGTGTGTGTCACTACCTAGTACTTATTAGTCCTAGAATATTTACAATGTTTTATGTAGATATAAGGCCTCGTTCGTGTGCATCCTTGCACACCCCCGTTCACGAGCATCCGACTCCCTTTTCCCCTTATGGTTAGAAATCTTCACGACAACATGTGGTTCTCATGCAAGGAATCCATCTCGTCTTGCATGGCGCTCAACCACTTTCGACTGTGTGTATCCCTTTTTGCTTCCTCGAAGCTTTCTAGCTCCCCCTCATAAGTTAAGAGAACATGTTCTTCATCCGGAAATCTATGGCGAGCTCTTCTCTCTCTCAAAGGGTATTGTTAATAATGTTGGATAACATGTCCCTCCAGATGGGAAGAGAATGAGCCGAATCGATGGGTGTGTTCTCGAAAACCGAAATTGAGCATCGATTATGACCGATTCGAGGGGTTATAATTGTAAATAGCTTGAATGTACCCCTTGTGGGCTACATTTGTAAATAGCCCGAAAGTTGTTTTAGTATATAAGCAACTAGGGCAAACTTTATAGAAAAGAAGAAAGAGTTGAATCATTGTTGTATAGTTATATAGAAGGTAGTTGCCTTTGTAACTAGTGAGAGTGAGAGAGAGTGTAAGAGTTAGTAACTCTACAGTCGTCAGTCCGACGAAGAAGAACTCGAGGTCGTTGCCTCCGAGTTTCTTATTGTACTTCTCCTCTATCATAGTTATTCTATTTCTCGGGGTTTGTGGACCCCTGTGGTTTTTCCCTTTCGGGTTTTCTACGTAAAATATCTTGTGTCTCCGTTTTCTGTCATTTTTCTCTCTAAGCACTGTCATTGTCGACTCTTTGCACCCAAACATACAAATGAGAAACCGGTTGTGGCCGGTCATGATCTTAACAAATAATTAGGTAATTAACTACGGGTTTAGTAACTAATTATGTGAGTCATTAAGCAGCAGAAGATTATGTGATATGTGTGTGTATGTGTGTGAGAGGAAGAGAGAGAGGAAGTTACACTTATGAACAATAATATAAATGGGGGATGATTAACAAGAGTGTAGTGAAAGACTCTTCTCTATATTAATAAGCATCATCATACAGCGATACCCACGATGAGGTATATATATATATATCATGTGCAAGGGTGCACATGTGTGAGGAGAATATAGGTACAAAGGTGTAAGTCATATATTAAATGAACATGGGAGTGGAGGATCTAGAATGTATCCCACTCAAGTACAAAATACTATTTAAGGCTTTAAGGTCAACACACTAACTAGATTCTATCTAGGTAACTACTAAGTCACGTGGTTGAATAACTAACTAAATCTAGTTGAGTTTGATATCTCAACATGTATCTTTTGCCTCCATTTAATGCAGTCGACTCCTGGTTGACCTCTTCAATCAGTTTTTCATCCGAGCTAGATTCGGATCCTCATTCGATCAACTATCTTCTTTCAACAAATTGCTCTTGTTCCTCAGTCGGCTTTTGATTTTGTCGACTATCTACCCGGCCGACTAGTTTGTATCTGACTTCGGTCGAATCAACAACTGGAGGCCTATTTTCCATCTCCCAGTTGGCAATCATCTTTTCTTCCATGAAGACGATATCTCGGCTCCTAATCACCTTCTTGTCGATTAGGTCCCAAGGGCCACAGGCAATACCCGAATTCATCTTCGCCGTAGCTGAGAAATAGACACGGTCGGCTCTTGGGATCAAGTTTCCCCCTCTGGTCCTTAGCTACATGCACATAGGTCAGGCAACTGAACACCCTAAGATTCCGATATGATACCTCTTTGCTAGACCATACTCTTTGTGGTATGTCACCTTGTGAAAGTTAGCGTGCGGAAGCGTACGCCAAACCGGCTCTGCCAGATAGTAACAGTAAAGAGAAGAAGGTTTAATGGAAGCTTAACACAGAGAATAAGCATACACAGGAGAGAGAGAGAGAGAGAGAGAAAGCAGAACATAAAACTCTATTAAAAAATAACACTTTGTAACTCTGTACATAGAATGTGCTCAGAGAGCACTTTTATACAAGTCCATAAAGGACTGACAGAAGTACTAACAGGTACTTCAATGCTCATATGAGCGACTATCACTGACTCCCAAAAATATGCCTACGTACTAGGCTGGATCCGTAGGCCTCTAATGGCCTACCCATTTCAATCTGATCCGGCTCCTAGTTCCAGATATCATCCGAACACCGATCCGGTTCTCTGTTCTAGATACCGATCCGGCTCTGGCTTATTCAGCCGATCCAAATCCGGTTGAGCTTGCTTGCTCAATACACCTTCTAGTGGTACTGAGGGAGACCTATTTATTATGTAAACGGTCATCATCAATGTCCTGGCCCAGTATATCTTCGGCTACTTCGCATGTGCCAGCATACTTCAGACTCTTTCTATGATAGTTTGGTTCATTCTCTCGACTAGCTTGTTCAACTCTGGTATCTTTGGCACTGTGTACTCCAGCCGGACACCTTGAGTTCAATAGTATTCTTCGAACTACCCTTGATACTCTCCTCCGTTGTCTATCCAAACAACTTTTAGCTTTTGTTTGGATAACCTTTCTGTCCGGGCTTGGAACTCCTTGAACACGCTCAATACTTGATCCTTCATTTTCAACACATAAGCCCACAACTTACAATTGTAATCATCAATGAAGGCAATGAAGTATTGTCCATCAGAATGAGACCTTGCATCTACATACAATACATCGGTGTGCACAAGTTCCAAGGCAATTTTCCTCCACATGAGAGGCCTAGATCAAAAGGCGACTCTATTTTTTTTATCAACTAGGAAGTCGTCACATTTGTCCAAATGCAACTTCTTCACCTCTAGAAGGAGTTCTCTTTTGGCTAGCATTTGCATACCCTTCTGACTCATGTGGCATAGCCTCTTATGCCTCCACTCACTGGTTGTGTCAACTGCCACATTTACCTTGTTTCGGCTACCAAGTCCACATAAACAGTGCCAACCTAATCTAGATGGTAGAGGGTACATAATAACCACTTCATCAAGTCCATAGGGCCAACCTAGTCATAGATGGTAGAGGATACCTGGACGTCATCAAGTCCACAGGGCCAACCTAGTCTAGATGGGAGAGGGTAGTTGGCAACGACAACCACATTACCAAATCGACAAAGGTTTGATCCCCTACATTGATAGGCATTTCTTACGACATAAAAATGTATATTGAACTGCACATGTCAAACGGACTTTTGTTGGCCACATAAAATGTTTTTGGAACTCTACGTGCTTACCAAGTAACAGGTAGTCTTGGTGGATGAAAGAATTTATGTTATCTAGTTGGCCTAACTCAAATGGTAGAGCACAAGGCTCTTAACCTTGTGGTCATGGGTTTGAGCCCCATGGATGGCGTTTTTTACCACATAAAATGTTCGTTGAATTGTAGATCAACGAAAGTATTTAACAAACATGTTACGATAGCTTTATTGGTAGAACCTCATGGTTGGCATCGTTTGCCATGTAAAATGTTAACCTACTACTAATCAGTGTTAATATTCTTGAGGACAACTTGGGACGAACCCGTTTATATATAACAAAGTATGGCCATGAACTTGTGCCACCTTGCAACTCTCTATGCAAACATGTTGCCTACTAATAAACAAAGTATGGCCATGAACTTGTGCCACCTTGCAACTCTTTATGCAAACATGTTGCCTACTAACTTGCGGCAATGAATAAATGCCATCTTGTGATCACTCTTATAACATAAAATAGAACAATACAATATGCTAACCAATATAAAACATTACATTTTAATGTCTCGCATCGTAGCAAACATTCCCCCCTCCCCCCTTTTTCCCCTCCCATACATAACACACACACACACACACACACACACTTATAGACACGCATAACACAACTACAATTACACATACACATTCATTCATGTAAGCGACTCTCACGCCCACATTTCTGACAAACACAAGAACATTTGAACATACACATACACATGTGCACGAGAGTGCCAATGCACATAAGTCCCCTACTTTATTTATATGCCCATGCAAAGTGCGCACACAAGTACAATCGGAGGCATTCTTCACATACATGCAAAAGTGCAAATACACACAAAAGATAAAACCCCTTACATCCATATGAAAGTGTGTGAAAACACACATACACACACACAAAACCAACAACATTGACTTGAGAGACGGTTGCTAAATCAACTCCTCACTTCCCTTCTTTTCTCATTCATCCAGTATTGACCCAAGACAATTTTTGTTTTGCTTCCATATCATCCTTTTAATTAGTTATGATTCTCTAGATTTTTGTTGTTTCTCTATCTTTACTTTTGGTCCTTGGTGCCAATCATCCCAACCACAATCGTTATGAATGTCTACCCAACTCAATAAGTTCACGAGGTACAGTCCTTGATCCTTTCAAATGATGGCCCGATTGTTCCCTGGGCTTGGTTTGTCCTTAGGGGCTTTTCAAGTGGTGTGCCAATTGTTGTCCACGAGGACCTACTTCAGCATAGCAGACTCTATGATATCTACAAGAGGCCTTGTCATGATTGTTCCTTAGGCTTGGTTTGTCCTTAGGGGCTTTTCAAGTGGTCTGTCAACTGTTGTCCACGAGGACCTACTTCAGGAGAGCAGAGGAGAGGAGAGGAAAGACGGGCACTCCGTGATAACTACAAGAGGCCAGGACAAGCTTTTGTCGGGACAAGAGTCCACATGTTCCTGCTTGGCACACATCCCCGCCAATTTCTCCCTTCTTCTATATGTATGTAGTAAGTATAGAACACCCATTACCAGCTTCTTCTTCTTCATGTATTCTCTCTTGTTTGTACACATGGATGGCTTCTTCTTGTTCATCATATATTCTTTCTTATTGTATTTATACATGGATGAATGGATGGCTTTTGTCCTATGAACACACTAGCAGCCTCTTCAAGCCTTTCTCATGTCTTCCTTCCTTCTATAGATATGTATGATGGGTTTTTTCTATAGATATGTATGATGGGTTTTTTTCTACTGGCATGATGAGGATCTTTTCTTCTTCATATTCTTATCATATGGTTTGGAACCGAACCGAACCATGAAACCGTTAAACATTTTTCAAACCACCATCGCCATACTGTCTACAGCTGAGAATAAGACCTTGGAAGGCCTCCAAATGGTGGAAATGTTGATGATGACAATGTATTTGTTCTAAAGAGAAAAAGGAAGAAGAGCATGGCTAAGGAAATGGCAAAGGCCCAGGCAGCTACGACAGTGGGAGGATCCCGTGAATCACTTCCCGATTTTCAACCTGTTGCGGGGCTGATGGTTGAGCTTCAGCTATCAGAGCAAGAACAAGTACAAATGAGAGACGAGATCTACCGTTTGCAACAAAATTCTTTAATTATACAAGTTTTAGGTCTTCGGCCAAATCGTCAAGAGTTGAGGCACTTGCTACAGGCTCGATTACAGGCTGAAATTGGACGTATTGAAGATGTGCAATTTTTAGGAAGAGGCTATTATCATGTCGAGTTTCAAGACGAGGCATCTGTCCAGGTATTACTTGCAATGAAATTTGTTGATATAAGAGGAGCATGGGTTAAATTTCAGGAATGGAAACATGGTTTTGATCCTATGAGAGAGACCCAACATGATTTTTTAGTTATAACTGCGAGTTTTCCGGGATTGCCTAAGGAATGTCATCATCTGTTGCATCAGTTAGGGGCTTTAATTGGAGTTGTATTAGATGCTTATATACATAATAAAGATGGGAAAATATTTGGAATACCAACAGTTAAGTTATTATGTACTAGAGGAAAACCGTTGCCGGAATATGTGAAATTACCATGTTTGGAAATTGGGGGATGTGGAAAGAGACAAAAAATTTTATATGCCGGGTTACCAAATCAATGTTTTGTATGTAGAAGAATGGGACATTTAGCTAAGGAATGTTCCTTGTCAAGAAAGGAGCCAAGACATGTTGTAAATGATGTGCCACAAACAAGTGTTGGCGGCACTTGGGTTCAAGTTGCCAAAAGACACATGATAAAAAAAACAAGTCAAGATAAAATCAAATGGAAACCTAAGGATAATATATACAATTTGTTAACCAACGTAGACGACGGACAAACACAAATGATTGAAGATGTAGGAAATATGGATGTACCTAGTAATAGGCGTCCTGGCAAGGAGATTGTGGATGGAATACAATCAAGGCCAGATGATCCTAAACTTGACATTCAAGTATATAATAAAGAACATCATGAAGGATGTAGTCATGAAATGGTTTTATATGATGAGAATGCTATTGTTCCGATCAGTGCATCAGAAACAATGGATGGACAAGAGATTGTAGGAGAATTACAAAATAAAAATCAGATAGTTGACATTGGGTTCTTGCCTTCTTTTGAAGGGAGGTGGACAAGATCCATGTCCAAGAATTTGTCAAAGGATCATAATCCTTTCATGAGGGATGCTAATGATTGGAGAACTTTCACGAAATCATTAGTTGAACATTTTCAAGGAAGTGATAGTAGGATTTCCTCTCAAAGAGTACATAAGCAGACTAATGCATTTAGTAAAGATCACATCTCTTTTAGAAGAATGATTAAGTCTCAAGACATGTCTCAAGAAGATAGGAATCGATGTTTGAAAGAAAGAAGATTATTATCTAAATTTGTGTAAATATGAAGATTATTTCTTGGAATGTTCAAGGTCTTGGGGGATCTTTATGTAAACAATATAAAAGGAGATTTCGGCAAGAGCTACATAAATGTATAATTGGGCAAGTGGACATAGTGATGTTACAAGAACATCACCTAAATGAAAGGCGTACTAAAGTCTATGGTTCATTATTGCCTGGAAAATGGGAAATGGTGTGGGTTCCAGCATATGGATCAACACAACTTAAAGGTGGATTATGTATGGCTATTCGGGATATATGGCAAGTAAAGATGTTGGAGGTAGGAAATTTGTTCTTGGGAAGAGCACAATATGTTATCATGGAATTTCATAATAAAAAGGTTGGCGTTTTGAATTTATATGCTCCTAATTCTTCTAGAGAACGATTAAAGATGTGGATTGAATTGGATAGATCATTGCCAACTGTAGATCATTGGTGTATAGCAGGAGACTTTAATATGATTGAGGACCCTGAGGATAGGAGTGGTGAGGGTGGAGTAACAGTGCATGGTCTAGAATTATCTGCATGGGAAAGATTTACTATAAGTAGAAGGTTGGTGGATGTTTGGCATTTACCATCATTTGGAAAACTACATAATTCGTTACGGTTTTCTAGATCTGATAGAAGAGTAAACGGGGCAAACCTGTCAAGAATTGATAGGATTTATGTTGATGATTTATTTGCGGAGATAGGAGGGTGTGTTGGCATTTATCCAGGTACGACTTTCTCCGATCATGCCCCAGTTGTATTACAACTTAAGGTTGGGAAAAAACATAAGCAGCAAGGGAGAATAAGAATTCCACCAGAATTGTTTACAAAGTCTATAATTACTGAACAAGTTATGTATATATGGAGACAAACTTTATTGCAAATTGGAAATGTGGAAGACAATGTGACCTTGGCAATATCTCATATTAGTAGTTTTTTAATCTCTTGGGTACAGGGGAAAAAGGAAACATATACACAGAAAATTAATAGTATGCATCGTGCCTTGGCATCGTTGCAACATTTTCAAGAAAGGGATCCATTGTGTGAATGGACAGCAAATGCTTTACATAATGCGAAATGGGAATTAAGAAAGATTGAGGACAACATTTTAAACTTTCAATATCAAGCTTCCGCTTCAAAATGGACACAAGTAGGTGACAAAGTAAACAAGATGTTTTTTTCCCAAGTTGCACCGAAATGGTCGACAATAGGAATTAAACAATTAAGGAGGGAAGATGGCTCCTTAACAGTAGATGAGTCAGAAATTGTACAAATTGCTACTACGTATTATGCTAAATTGTTGACTGTTGATGTGGCTACAGAATCTGTCCACATAAGTAGGAAACGGGTGTGGGATCAAATTAAGCCAAAAGTTTCAAATGAAATGAAGGTTGCATTAGTTAAGCCCTTTGACATTATGGAAATACATAATGCACTTAGAGCTTTAAGTCTTATGTCTTGTCCAGGGGAGGATGGAATTACTCCACATTTTTTCCTCAATTATTGGGAATATATTGGGGAAGATTTAACAAAAGCTTATCAAAGAATTTTTGACACTGGGTATATGCCTCGTAGTATGGCAGTTGGTTTGATTTATTTAATACCTAAGGGTGAAGGTATATCAGATGATATTAGAAAATGGAGACCAATAACTTTGTTAAATACAATATATAAAGTCTTTGCAAAAACATTGGCTTTGAGAGTGCAACCTTTTTTGCATGATTTGATTCATATCACCCAAACAGGTTTTATTCAGGAAAGAAGTATACTGGATAATTTGTTCTTTTTTTGGGAAGCCATTGCCTTGGCTAGGAAGAAAAAAGAGAATTTAGTGATTTTGTTACTTGACTTTGAAAAAGCATATGATCGTGTTGATTGGGAATTCCTTCAGGGTACTCTTGTAAGATTGGGTTTTCCGGAGAAATGGGTGATAGGAGTGTCTTCTTTGTATAATTCAGCATGCAGTTCTGTTTTGGCTGGAGGGGTTAAAGGTGATGAGTTTCAAATTTCCCGAAGTGTAAGACAAGGCTGTCCACTTGCACCATATCTATTTCTGTTTTTTGCTGAAGCAATGAGTTTGTTTTTGACTGTTGAAGATGTTGGATTAAAAGGAATAGCAATGCCCATTGATGGGACAAATGTGGTTGATGTAGAATTTGCTGATGACACAAGTTTGTATCTGGATTGTCACAATAATAATCTGCAGAACATGTACACAGCAATGCAAACATTTTGTATAGCTGCAGGTGCAGCAATTAATTGGAATAAATCAGTGGGTTTTTGGGTGTCGTCCGATTCCACAACTCCACAATGGAGTCCTCATCCAGATTTCAGATGGGTTCCCGAGGGCAATTCAGTTAGATATTTGGGATGTCAAGTAGGGTTGAATATTTCTTCAGAAATTCAGGTTGCTTCTTTGTTATTGAAAATTAGGAAAAAACTTATGTTTTGGAGTAAAGCTAAACTATCATTTGCGGGTAGAGTGATAGTCGTTAATCATGTTTTGTTGTCTAGTCTCTGGTATATTATGTCATGTTGGAGTTTTTCGAGATCATGTATGGGACAATTGCAAAGATTGATTCGAAATTATTTGTGGTCTGGTAATGATGGAAGCCATGCTAGGGCAAAAGTCTCTTGGTCCACAATTGTTAAGCCATTGGATCAAGGAGGATTAGGGATTGTGGATCCATTACAACAATCGAAAGCTTTAATGGCAAAATTGGTGATTCGAGGATTATTGCCAGGATCGGAACCTTGGAAACAATTGTTGTTTTATGAATTGCAAAGGTTTTGTCCCAAGACGGGTGGAGATTGGACGCCTAGTGCTAGATGGGCTTTTATGGAACATAATAAATTGGCTATTGCTACAAGTTGGGAAGATAGATTTGCTCGATGTGTTCTTAAAGCATGGAAAGATATTTCTCGTGATTTAGTTAAGACATTGCCAAAAACGGAATCTGAATTCTGTAGGCAACCGCTGATTTGGAATTCATGGTTGACTGACCTAAGAGGACAAATGTTGGGAAAGCGTACTAAATGTGCATGGGCAGAATTAGATCGTGGGCCAGCACAGTCTATAGGTGCATGGATAACTTTTTTGTCTAAATCTATAGATCAACAAATGCTATTAATTAGTAATATAAGGGGTGGGAAGATAATGTATTATGCGATCCAGAATGCCCTTGTTAATGTTCAAATGCAAATTGGATATACTACACACAAGTGGATGGGTTTATTTACTCCATTGGATGTTTTAATTGGAGTGAAAGCCTATATTGGGGAACAAGAATGCATGACTTTTGATGTACAGGATGATGGTAGGTTAATCTGTACATCTATGGAACATGATTTGTTTAGTTTTTGTTTACATAAAGAAGTGAGGGTGATTGCAAATGATGGATCAAATTGGGTATTAGACCCGGATCCTCAAAAGGTGAATTGTTTGTGGAGGATTTGGATTTTGGAAAGGAGATCAATATCTACACTAACTTGGGATCCTGGAGAACTGTATTGGAAGGTGAGGATGCAAGATAACATCAAATATGTGCCGTTTTTTCAGTATTCTGTGAGGATTGGTAGGAAAGTATTAGCTGCTAGATCATGGAAAGAACCAACTGCAAATATTGTTTGGAGACGAAATGACCTTTCTCCACAACATCTTAAACAATTTTGGAAATGGTTATGGGGTATAAAGATGAGTAGGAAAATTGTTGGTTTTCGATGGTTGTTGGTTCATAATGCTATACCAGTTAATGGGTGGCGAAAAGGAAATGTAGACAAGATGTGTCCTTTTTGTACAGATGTAATAGAGACTGCTAAACATTGTTTGTGGAGTTGTGGTTTTGCTATGGATATATGGAAACAAATTATAAAATTTTTAATTCCAATATATCCTAGAGCAGTGTACACATGGGGTGCAGTATTATGGGCAGCGGTACATGATAAACCGATGGAATATGAACAGGAGGAGGTTGCGGATGCTATTATGGTGAGGCATGGTATGATGGAAAAAATTTTGATCCCTCCGAATCCACAAATACAAACTGATAAACCTCAAATATGGCAATTGGTAAGCAGTATTACAATTTGGTATATTTGGAAGGCTCGATGTTTGAAGGTATTTCAAAATATGACTGAAAGACCTACTCAAATAATCTCCGGAATTTGGATAGAGATTGTACATAATCTTAGAGGGATTTTGGATGGTATAAAAGGTAATACGCATCAAGCGGAGCTTAGGCGGGTGGAGTTTCATGCCATTTGGGACATAGGTATATTTTATAGACGGTATTTTGGTAAGGTGGAGTGGTTCTACTCAACACCAAAGTGTTTATTCAAGCCAATGGTTAGACTTTAGAAAAATATAGGGGATCGGTATAGCTTGTATGTTTAGCCTTATGGCGGTTTTCTAATACTAATGTAGTATCTTTTTTGGGGAAACATTTTTCAAACCGTTAAACCATTAAACCATAAAACCATAAAAACTGCGGTTTCGTGGTTCGGTTTCGGTTTTCAACATAGGTCAATTTTTTAATTTTTTAAAATTTATAATATTTCATTTTTTAAAATTTTTAAAATTTTTAAGATGTTCCTAAAATGTGAAAATAAGGTCTAAAAATGAAAAGATTGTTTAAAAACAAATTTTAAAACTTTTTAGATTTTTTTTAAAATTTTTACAATTTTTTTTATAAAAAATAAAAAATCGTTTAACCGTTTAAACCGTGGTTTTTTATTGATGAAACTGAACCGAAACCGAACCGAACCGAACCATTGAAACCATTAAGTCGTTAAACCGCGGTTTCGCGGTTCGGTTCGGTGTTGTCGATTTTGTTGTGTGTGTGTGTGTGTGTGTGTGTGTGTGTGTGTGTGTGTGTGTGTGTGTGTGTGTGTGTGTGAGGAGATTAAATCCCATCAGAGAATGATATGCTACTGAATGGGATTTCTTTGAGATAATTCTTGTTATACTATCAAGGAAATCACTTCTTCGTTTCCTTTTGATTCCTCTTCTTATTCTTGTGGTTGAAGAGGAATTAGATCATAACTTCTTCTTCTTCTTCTTGTATTATCGTTAGATATGCGCAAGAGATTTGAATATTTGGATGGATGGATCTCCTGCAAATTGCAGATAGAAGGATGCATGCAAGGCCATGGATGATGATTAAAAGGTAGATTGATTGACTATGGTGGTCAAGGATTTCTGGTATGTGTATGTGTATGTGTATTTGTATGTGCATGTGCCTGTGTGTGTGTGTGTGTGTGTGTATGTGTATGTGCCTATGTGCCTATGTGTATGTGCCTATGTGCATGTGTATGTGTATGTGTTGCGTTGCCTAGGCCTATTGTATCGGAAAAGTGCTTGTGAAATTCGGTGCGGGTCGTATGATAGTATCGAGCAAAGCGTCCGGCCGGTCAATAGTGTGTACGCACACAGACATAACCCATGGCCCACGATTTGTTAACGTGTTGTGTGGCTGATAGCAAAAGCGAGAACACATAAATATGTACATCCTAATGGCCCTTGACTATACATAAGAGCTTGGTTGTGTGGGTAGTCCAAGATCACAATAACCCACATACATACCTCAAATGGTTCAAGACTTGGGTTGGGGTCTACTTCGCTCATTTTCAGTTTGGTTCGGTTTCAAGGCAAAGAAATTGAACCGAACCGTTTATATAAAACCAAACCAAACCAAATCGTTTATGAGCTCTCAAGTATGTATTTAAACAAAACCATTTATGAAAAAGTAAACCAAACTAAGTAAACCCAAACAGTTTAAGGAAAAGTTAAAACCAAACCAAACCATTTAATAAAAAAATTTAACCTAATCATTTAAGTCAAACTAATTAAATATTTAAATAAACAAAAACACATTTTAAAAAATAAGTGTTTAAGTTAAATTTATTATATCAATAAAAACCCATTAAATTAATAAACTAATAAAGTAAAAAAACAGTTAACCAAAAACTTATAAACCTTTAAACCAAACCATTTAAACCTATAAACCCAAGTTTTAAAACCAAACCTTTTATTGAAAATGCAAACCATTAAAAAAATTTGGAACCAATAAATCGTTAAACCATAGCTTAACGATTCGGTTTGGTTTGAGCCGAAACCATGCCCATTGCTAGCTGCTAGATGGGTTGGGACTTTTGAGAATGCATTTTTTAAATAAATGGTGGTTGAGCATCTTAATTCGTATGCCTTGTGCTTTTTTTAACTTTTTTTTCTCTCTTCATTATGAAGAGTGTTTTTTTTACCTTAAGGTTGGCGAGCTTTTAATTTTTAAGGGTTTGGTATTTGTCTCCCATGCATTACTCAGTGGTGATCGATGACCAAAAGAATATATTACAATCATTTGTGAGCATTTGACCCAAGGTTGGTGAGGTTTTAATAGTGTTGGCCTTTTTATCCCTCGAG
Source organism: Azolla caroliniana (assembly GCF_043228905.1). NCBI lineage: Eukaryota > Viridiplantae > Streptophyta > Polypodiopsida > Salviniales > Salviniaceae > Azolla > Azolla caroliniana. Next base: position 138,442 of record NW_028230476.1, read on the forward strand.
CATGGTCTTAATTCTTAATGCGTATGGGTTGTCTTGAACCCATAGATGGTGATGGTGATTTGTATGTATATTATCCATTTTATCAAAGCTTTTGATAAATATTGGTGAAAGCTTTCATTGTTTCCTCATCAATATTTTATCGGAGTGATGCATCGTTGTGTATGCATGCATGCATGCATGCATGTATGTATGTATGTATGTATGTGATCATTTGTGAACCTTACATGTTGATTGATCAAGTGATGGCCAATCTATGACGTATGACACATTCATTACACATCCACGACTACATATACACCCTCCATTCCATGTTAACCTGTGCATTCTCTTAATCGTAAGCGTACAATTTTCAAAGGAGACACCACATACATATTGATGATGAATTATTTACTCTGACATGGAATGTTTGTAATGAAGCATTCATCTCCTCATTGTACTGCCTAAATTTAGATCCCACACATCACAATGAGACTTTAGCAAATGGAATTCCTTTGCGTTTACAGGAACAAACATCTATATATGTATGTATGTACATTTTTCCTCTCACACGTGATGACTTGCAAGAAACACAAATTCCTACTATACAATACATTAATTCCAATTATTAGTGTTTTTGTGAAAATTATTTCTCCCTTTACATTGGAGGTGGTAATTGGCAATGCCGAACCAAATTGCATAAACCGCAACTTAACAGTTTAAACGGTCTAGTTCAAGTTTGAATATTTATTAGCAATTCGGTTTAGGTCAACGATTCTATATAAGCTTCAAAATTTTCAAATGATTTGAGTTCAAGATTCCCAAACCAAATCAGACCACATGAAATTATTGCCAATTGCTACTTATATCAGCTACTTTTGTTGTACTTCAATTCTTTTTGAGCTACGTAATCATGGGGAAGTTGGGGTACAACTTATTTAGTTCTAGTTGGACATGCTCTTTGATATTCGGCTAACACATGTTCACAGATGATTGATTGTGTTATCGGCATAAAACCAAAACTTCTTAGCTATATTATTTATACCATTCGACTACAAATAAAATGATATCGTTTATGACAGACGAGATTTGCTCAAGGGATTGTGATAAAAAAAAGCATGACGAGTTGGAGATTCTGATACTAAAATTGCTCAACGGCATGAGATTCTTATCGTCTGGACAACGACTCCAATCATGACATCCAATTACGACATTCCTTATTGGCATTTGCAACCTCCGAAAAAGGTTGTTTCCCCCACCGATCGCATAGAGTTGAAAATCTTGTAAAATGTTTACACTAATGACAGGATATCTTCTTTAAAATAAATAAAAACGCGACGAGATCAAGTCGAGGCATTAGCAACTCCCGAAAACACCATCAATTTGGCATCTAGAGCTTCGAAGAACTTCCAAATGAGAGAGGCGAAACAGGTCCGAGGAGGGGGGATGTATGTATGTGTGTGTGTGTGTGTATGTAATGCAATGTATGTTTGTATGTATGTGTATATGTATGTATGTATGTGTGTGTGTGTGTGTGTATGTATGTATGTATGTATGTATGTGTGTGTGTGTATATGTATGTATCTATGTAATGCAATGTATGTATGTATGGATGTATCATGTATGTATGTAAGTATGGATGTATGTATGTAATGCTATGTATGTATGGATGTATCATGTATGTATGTAAGTATGGATGTATGTATGTATGTATGTATGTATGTAATGCTATGTATGTAATGCTATGTATGTATGGATGTATGTATGTATGTATGTATGTATGTAATGCTATGTATGTATGTATGTATGTATGTATGTATGTATGTATTGTATGGATGGATGGATGTCTGTCTGTCTATGGTGGCTGTGTTAAATGCAGTGCCTACCTAATCTGTAGGAGAGCATGCAGAATGTATTGATTTCCTAAAGCACCCAAAAAGAAAGGCTGCTTCAATCTCCTCCTTCTGTTCTGTCTCTGTTTGGTTTTGCATGAAAGAGAAGAAGAGAGATTCATTTCCTTCTTTTCTTCTTCATCCATTCATTCATCCATCCATCCATTCCTTCTTCATACAGATCATACATTGTCTGCATATATATATATATATATATAGATAGATAGATAGATAGATAATTCGAGTAGCCGAATCTAGGATCTGGATCTCCAGCTCAGATCAAAGAACAAAAGCAAAACAGAGAAAGAAGAAGAAGAAGAAGAGCAGAATCTAAAAGAAGACAGGCAAAGGTATTTATTTTGGTTTGATTCTTATTCTTCTCGTCTCCTTTCCTTCTTCTTCCTTCCCATCTCTCGGGAAACGTTTGAGGCTTTATGTCTTCCTTTAATTCCTGGATTTCCCTCTGTCTGTCTCTCCCTTTGAGGTCCTTTGATCTTTGTAAATCTGCGATTGGTTAGATCCATCGATTCTCTCTCTCTCTCTCTCTCTGTGTATGCGTGAACAAAAAAGATCCACCTGAAAATTTACGAGATTTCTTTTAGTAGCTCCTTTTGCGCTTCTCTCTATATGTAATTTCTTTTCTTTTCTTCTTTTGGTCTGCTGTCTCTGAAAAAGGAAAAGGACCCCTTAAAATGCATCGATTTGATTTTCACAGAATTCTTTTCAATGTTGGCCATAGAGAAAAGGGTATATAGGTTTTCCCTTAATTCATGACACCAATTGTGCTAATTCAATTAATCGCGGTTTTGAATTGTCTCTGAAAATGTAGTTTTGTAAGCGATGGAGACCACAGCAGCAGCAACAGGGGCAACTGCGTTCACGAAGGTAACCTCTCTCTCAACAAATATTCTGGTTTTAATGATTTTTATTGTAAAATTTGCCAACGCTTCCAGAATTTGGCTACATTTCCCCAGTAGTCACTCTCATATCTCAACAAATTATCTGGTCTTAATAATTTTTAATGTAAAATTTCCGATGCTTCCAAAATGTGGCTACATAATACATTTCCCTAGAAGTCACTCTAATACCTCGACCAAATATCTGGTTTTAACTAATTTTTATTGTAAAATTTTCCAATGCTTTTTCAAAATTTGGCTGCATTTTCTCCAGAAGTCACTCTTCCAAAACATGTTTCCAAAGTTTGTCCACTAATGTTTCCAAAGATGTCAATATCTTGGGAGTTTTGGTCATTTTCTATTGTAATAATCTTCTAACCCTTCCATAATTTGGCTGCATTTTTTTGTAGATGTCAGGGATAGCCATATCAGTTGCCTCCTCAACAAGTTTGCGAATTCAGCCACGTGTTAAGGCCTCAACATCGACTAAGAGCATTACCAGTATCATAGTACCAGGAAATATCAGGAGCTCGAGGAGTAATTTTCGATGTGGCAGTGGAGCATATGAATCCCTGCTAACAGATCTTACGGTCCGGTCAAAACAAGAGAGAGATGGGCAACAAAGGTCATCAGCTCTTGGGACCACGTGTGAATACCAGAAGATTCTGGTCGCCAATCGTGGAGAGATTGCAGTGCGGGTGATTAGGACAGCTCATGAGATGGGTATACCATGTGTTGCAGTTCATTCGACAATCGATCGACAGGCATTGCACGTTCAGCTCGCTGATGAGGCTGTTTGCATTGGGGAAGCTCCAAGCAGCCAGTCGTGAGTTTTCATCTATCTATATTTATATATAAATTTATATATTCATATATTCTTTTGCATTATGCGTCTTCAGATAGCCGCCAGTTTTTATCTATGCAATTATCTGTTAGTCTATTTGTTAGCATTTTGCACCTAAGCCAGTTGGCAGTTTTCATATATGCAAGCATGTGTGCATGTATATTTATTATGCTGTTTTACACATCCTTAGCGAGTTGCAAGTTTTCAAATATGCATGCATATATAAATGTTGTTATGTTATAATTTTCTTTAAAAAGAATTCTCATATATGCTCTTTTGCTCCCAGTTATTTGGTAATTCCAAACATAGTTTCTGCAGCTGTTACCCGTGGATGTACGATGCTGCATCCTGGTTATGGTTTTCTCTCTGAGAATGCCACATTTGTTGATATCTGTAGAGATCATGGAATCAACTTTATCGGGCCAAATGTGAGTGATATCTAGAGTACAACTAGGCTATAATTAATGAGCTTTATTATGTACAATGAGAGTTGTTTGTACAAAGATACCATGATTTTTATTTTTGGTTTACAGCCCGATAGTATAAGGATGATGGGTGACAAAGCAACTGCACGTGAAACAATGAAGAAGGCTGGGGTTCCTACTGTTCCTGGCAGTGATGGGCTGATCGAAGTTAGTAGATTACCATAGAAAAACATAAGACTTGTCTTCATTAAATTTCTCTATTTTTATCAGAAATTGATGGTTTGATTCTAATGTTGTGATATATTTTGTTGCATTTTATTTTTATTTTTTAGACAACAGAGGAAGCTGTTAGAATTGCACATGAGATTGGTTTTCCTATCATGATTAAGGCATGCTCCTTATTTTTATATTATAATACCAGTGATTATGGATCCACTTTCCAGTGGAAGCTAAATGCCAGAAAACAAATTTGAATGTGATTATAAAAGAAAATTTATTTTATTTCAGGCAACAGCAGGTGGTGGTGGACGGGGTATGCGTCTAGCTAATGAACCGGGAGAATTTGTCAAATTATTGCAGGTAATAAGATCTTCCTCTTTAGATATGTTTGAATTTGTTAAGGATTTCAATGCTAAAATTCAATGTTTCTGCAAATCTTGCAGCAAGCACGGAGTGAAGCAGGTGCCGCCTTTGGAAATGATGGAGTTTATCTAGAGAAGTACATAACAAATCCGAGGCACATTGAGTTCCAGGTTCTAGCAGATAAATATGGAAACTGTGTACACCTTGGTGAACGTGATTGCAGCATTCAGGTCTGCTATATACAATTGATTGAGTGTGTATACTTGTTAGAATGTGGGATAGTTGTTTGTTTACTGAAATGTTCTTTTTATCACCCAGAGACGGAATCAAAAGCTATTGGAAGAAGCACCATCTCCTGCCTTATCATCTGAGCTGAGGAAGGCTATGGGAGATGCCGCAGTTGCAGCTGCTAAATCAATAGGTTATGTGGGAGTTGGAACAATTGAGTTCCTTCTCTCCGAAGATGGGTCATTCTATTTTATGGAGATGAACACTAGAATACAGGTTAATAATCTGATCATCATAGAAATTATATAACTGAGTTCCTTCTCTCCGAAGATGGGTCATTCTATTTTATGGAGATGAACACTAGAATACAGGTTAATAATCTGATCATCAAAGGTGGTGGCAGGAGCACGTGTATGTAATCCTCATAATCAATTGTATAACTGAGTATCTTTTCATCTACTGTTCTGTTGCCTTTTTCTACAGGTTGAGCATCCTGTGACAGAAATGATATCATCTACAGATCTCATTGAAGAACAAATACGTGTTGCGATGGGTGAGAAGCTTCGATTCACTCAGGTTAGTATTAGTATTCGCAGTGAAGTGATTTGAAAACGTACAGGATATGATGAATAATTTGCAATTTTTTAGCCAGTTTATATGGCAGAATGAAATATTAAAAATCTAACAAATAAGACTAGACCTAGAGAGTAGAAACAAATTGGAGTACTGGTTAAGTTGGAGATTAATGTGTGAAACGTTTTCATTATTTTAGGAAGAAATTGTTTTCAAGGGACATTCAATTGAGTGCCGTATCAATGCAGAAGATGCATTCCAAGGTTTTAGACCAGGGCCAGGTAAAGACGCTATGTTTGCCTTTAAATGTTACTTGTTTCGCTGTGGAATGATTTCACAATCTACATTTTTTGCATTCACAGGACGTATAACTGGGTATTTGCCACCTGGAGGTCCTTTCGTGAGGATGGATAGTCACATATACTCTGACTATGTTGTGCCACCGAGCTATGATTCCCTTCTTGGCAAGGTAGGTTTTGTGCTTACACCTGTGTTTCATTTTCCAAATATAGAAATCTACCATCTCAATTTTGAGTTTCTCTCTCTCCTCCCTTTTATATGTATAGCTCATTGTGTGGGCTCCAACTAGAGAGCGAGCCATAGACAGGATGCTGCGAGCCCTAAATGATACTGTCATTACTGGTGAGCCATGAACTCAGTATTCAGTTGATGATATTGTTTGTGTCTTTTGCATTTTCGTGCTAATCTCGCTTAACTATTACCTGTAAGGCATTCCAACAACTATCGACTACCACAAACTCATCCTCCAAATTCAGGTTTGAATGGGTCGTTTTATGTTATTATTTTTCTTGTAAACCGGGTGTTTTAATCTTGGTTGGTTTCTTCCACAGGATTTCAAAGATGGAAAAGTTGACACTGCCTTCATCCCGAAACACGAAGATGAATTGGCTGCAGTGAGTATTGTAACTTCTCAGGTTTAAATGGCATTCATAAATGAACTATTAAAGATATAACTACATTCTAGGTTTTCATGACATCTTATGTTCTACTTGATAAGTAAGCTTTGTATCTTCATGGCATTCTTCATATAAGAATCTATTACAAATATCTCGCTTAAAAGAAAATATATTTTGCTTGCAGCCTAGTGCTATCATTAAGGCAGAACCAACTCTGAAACAGGTAAGGCAGAGTTGCAATTAATATTCCCAAGAATTCTGTGATTTAACTTAAATGAATTTATCTTTATTTGTTTAATGATACTGCACAGACAGAGCCAGCAGTAAAAGAATTGGAGAAAGCTGTAGCTTGAGTTGTAGAGGCAGAGGAAGCTGAAGCTTTTTTCGCAAAATCCTTCTCTAAATTTGGAGAGCTTTGATTTATAGTATATTCTTGAGTCTAATTCATCAAAATATTGATAAATGTAGATGATTCAATGAGCCGAGAATTCGAAATTTGATAATTTAGCGTAGTGATAATTTAGTGAAAAATTCTTGTTCTCAGATCATGACCATGATCCCAAGTGTCTTATGATGTCTTTCCCCATGAATCATGTACCAGGGAATTACTTTCTACATCGTAATTGTAAGATGAAAATCTTAGATTTTGTTTGTGATCGTTGATTTAAGAATATGAAGGTTGGAGCTTCAAAATCAAATCTTCAGGAATATTTCATGAAACCAAAACTTTTCATTGGACTTTTTCTTCACATCTCTGTGTTGATAGAACATTCACCAGAATAATCTTTATACATGTGGTAAATGATCATGGATGAGAGAGCTACTTAGTGATTGGAATTGCTTTTAGCATGTAGTAATGTGCTTCAGATGCAGTATTAATGCCTTTCTAGCTTCAAAGAGTTCGGAATTGTAAGGGATTGGTGTCTCTCAAACTTGTAGTCCTGGGGTTATCCACACTAAAAATATAAGCTTTAATTTTCCTAAATATCAATGAAAATTATCCTAATGAGGTGGCTTTGCAATTCGTAGTGTTTTTTTTAATAACATCTTGCTCTTGGCGAGTGATTGCAAAGCATGAGGTTGCTTTATTATGTGATGATTCAAAAGATAATTTTACAAGCTTTGAGTTCATAAGTGAGCCAATGTCAGTACACCAATTACCAGAGGATGAAATAATATGGAAGAAAGTCATGGGAGTAATAGGGAGTAGGGCAAGTCTCTATGAATGACTGTATGTAAAGGCATGATGTGATAAAATATTGCCAAAAAACTAGGGCAATACCTGCATCAAATTGGTTCATGACACTTAGAAATGTTGTATTACCTGTTTGAACTTATTTGTACACGACATTTTTCAACAAACTTATTGCCTCCCCATTTCAACACATCCCCTCCTCTCAATAAGCATCCTCTTTGAGTTGGGTTTGGGGTTTATGATTAGCCATTGCACAAATCATTACATGTGAATCAATATGCATGTATCTCATTCTGAAAACAAATGCAACTCTAAGGCTACAAATAGAAAGTGTCAAACTGATGTTGATTACAATGCAAAGATCTATCAGCAAATAAAGGATCTACTTAAGGTATGTTACCATCGCATACTAGCATTGTACTAGCACTTCATGAACAGTAAAACATCAGATTCTTAGGAGCTGGATAGGGAAAGACTTCTTATTATCAAACCTGAAGACAATTTGGATCGTTGATTCAATCTGTCCATCTATGGTCAACAAGTATGATGGTTCCAATTATAACCACCAGCTACTAATTGTATGGCTATTCAGGCAGACTTGAAAAAGCCAACCAAAAATCTAATGGACAGCCTACCTACCCATTTTGCCCCACCAATCGCAAAGCTATAAGCGCAGGTAGCTGGAATAAAGAACTGATTAGGCAAAAATAGGTGCCCATCTTTGGAAAGCCTTATGAAAAAAAATATTGGATCATTAACATAAGTTAAATTTCCTGCCATGTTCAGCCTTTGAATTGGAATATTATCCATATAAATAATAGAAAACCAAGTTACCAGTTCCTTTTCTGTATCACTGCTGAAGATGACTTTTAAAGTTCCATAAAATGTATACATAATCAGCATTTGAACAGGGAAAGTTTTATGAGCACAAATTATAAGCGCAGGTAGCTGGAATAAAGAACTGATTAGGCAAAAATAGGTGCCCATCTTTGGAAAGCCTTATGAAAAAAAATATTGGATCATTAACATAAGTTAAATTTCCTGCCATGTTCAGCCTTTGAATTGGAATATTATCCATATAAATAATAGAAAACCAAGTTACCAGTTCCTTTTCTGTATCACTGCTGAAGATGACTTTTAAAGTTCCATAAAATGTATACATAATCAGCATTTGAACAGGGAAAGTTTTATGAGCACAAATTACACAACAAAAAAAAATGTTGTCCAGCTCATATTGAATTAATGCAAACTAATAAATCACTCGGTGTTTGGCTCGTAAAGCTTTGTGCAATTAAAATTAACAATTTGCACTAACATAGGTAGCCATCTACCAATACAGACCTGATCTATGGATTTATTGTGGTAATAGTTCAGAATAATAATTTGTGTATCAAAAACTTTTAACCAGGAGGTCGAGCACCCTGTTTAGATGTTCCAAAGTAGTTTGTGACTATGCCCATGACTGCAAACCTGAAGAAAAGAAATAGAGAAGAAAAAAACACATTACAAACCTGATGATGGGGAAAGTTACAGCAGTCATATCGGAAAAACTTACGTCATTGCCATCACAATTTGTTTTAGATCATTCTCTATATCCCTTATATTAGCCAATGCTTGCGCACAGAAAATCAAAGCCAGCCAGGAACCAATTTTGTACTGTTTTAAAGATAGAGATGATTATAAACTCTCTCGCTCTCTCTTTCTCTCTCTCTAGATTGCACCCACAAGTTTCCTACAACTAATGGGCATATATGTTTCAACTACTGTTACACCATGCAATCTTTGAGGAATTCTAATGACTTGTCGTTCCAAACAGATCTGAGTAGGTAACTTGAGGGGTTCTCATAGAGTTGCAAATCTGTGTAGGTCTTCTATCCTTATTTGCAGTCAACAGGTTTCCTATTAGTTGGGATCTTCGGTTGTATAGTCAGAGACCTAATTTCCAGACTTCAGGAATGTGGGTAGTGGATACAATTTATTCAATAATCCGGATGAAATCTTATCAATATTGCCATGGAGCTTTCCAAGAGCTAGTTGTCGCATTTGTATCAATATCCCACTGAAAGACAGGCTTTTGTTATAGTTTCATTGTATGCGTTTGCATCATAATTCCATAGTCAAGTACCTATTGAAATTCCGATTGCATCATTTAACAAAAGCAATGCCTCAGACTTTTAAAACCAATTCAAAGTACTTTCCTCTTGAAATACATTTATAAATAGTTATGGTTGATAAATGTTCCAACAGACCCTGATCTAACATTGTATAAAGCTGTATTTGAGACTGATTGATATCGCAGATGGAAAGAGTAATAAATACTTGATATACTGTATGGAGATTAATGATTGGGTTTTAGGCAAAACAAAGTCATTCAGTACTGAAAAACTCAAATCAACCTATCAATGTCACCTTGAATCTCAACAAGGTATGAGTCCAAGATTTCAGCGGAACATCAATGCCGACGGCTTCTCAGGTGCCCAAATAAACTACATTTGTGATGGTATACACTGACACCACATCAACAATGGCAAACCTCTTTGTGACCCCAAACATCAACAAATATCAGAAGCATTGTTTAGCCCTCAAAGGTATTCTATGATGATAATGCCTTGTCCCTCGAAGAACGCCCCTTTCACAGCCAGGCATGCTCTACCCAGCCTGCATCACTGAAGAACTACCCAACGTGAACAGCTGATTTGAGTGCCCAGTCACAATGTTGTTTTTGGACAACAGTGACCCCTAGTATTGAAGTTTTAGACTTTGCCAAATTTGACTACCATTTCAACATCAATATAAAGCCCTAAAACATAAGTTTCTTTGGACCAGACCAGATGTAAAAACAAAGTGTAGCTCAATCATTATTGGAACCTAAACAAACACAAGGCAGTGAAGTTCACCATCCATCGAGACCTGATCATAATCAGGCAGAATGGGATTCAGGTTGGAAAAACACTGATCCATCCATCCACAACAGTTGAGCCCAAATGTCCACCCTAAACATGATACTAGTTTGTTTGTTAAACTCAAGATATTGACAATGACTACTGAGGACAAGCCAAGCCAAACAACCGCTTCAAGAACACTCACTGCCTCTTGAAACAATGATTACTAATCAATCTCCAAGTACAGACAATTCCAACAAATTTCAACAAAAAGAAGGCGTTACTGCAACTTTATGTGAAAGTTCAAAACATTGGGAATCAGAACGTAGAACAAAAGCACAACAAGAAAATTACAAACCTCAATCTTGCATAGTAGATCTTCAAGAACATTCATGGGACAAAGATAAAATGCATCTCTTCAACACAACGATTACTAATCACTCTCCAAGGCACCGAAAGTAGTAGTTATTAGTGTTGGTTTGAAATTTGCACCTACCATTCTGGCTGCATTTAATAGGGTGGTCCAGTTTTCAAGATTGGTCAATATCTTCTCCTTCTTAAAGATTCAAGTTGATCCAATGTTTGATGACTGAGACTTACATGAACCAGGGTATATCTGTGGGTGTATAGGTTCTTTCGGAACTCCCCCATCTCAAGAATGGAAATTCATTCATTCAAGAAGTAGACCAGCTTGACTCAGATGTCCATGACTATTTCATTTGGGCTTCTTAGTATTGATGTCCCAGGATATCATATTAGGGTCACCTGGAGAACGTTCGAGAATTTTGCCACATATGATGTCCCACAATTGAGGATGAAAGAGGTGCATTTTCATTTGTACTTGACATGCTGCATAATAGTTGATGCCTGTCAATTTCTCTAAGTGAATGGATCTTGATATGCTTGTAGAGCATGCGACTGCATGAGAGTTAGGGTTGAAGAGTTTTCAGTGGCAGCAGTTGTGTCTGGGTTTACTGTGGTCATTCTCTAGTTCTGCTGGTTGCATCAGAGAGAAAGAAATTGTTGTGTAGGTTAATTAAGGATGTTGTGGTGCAGAGAGACTAAAACTGCACACGATAATTATGTATGTGCAAAGGATATATTTTTCTGAGACCTTGTGATGGAGAATACGTTGACAGGAAATTTGAATTAACTGTTTCCTTGATTCATGCAAATTAAGAAATAACTGCTGTAAACAAATTCAAAATGTATTTAACTCAGAATTTGGTTCCGATTATCTTTTCAATGTCTTCTCCCTGACAGACATAGGAAGCTGGACATGGTTATCTAATAATTGGAGGATGCCTGCCAATAATTGTGAGGCACTTTCTGGGTGACATTGTTTATGCATCAGGATGCTATCACATTGTAATCATACGGCTTGTATGTTATCTCAGTGCAATAGCTTGAAAAGGGTCGCTTCTTCTTTGATTTGTATGGAAATTTCAGTCCCACGAGTCATGTTTGCCTTGCAGAGGTTGATACTAGATCAACATGACAGATTTGAAGGAGCAACAGTCTCAACGAAAATAGAATAGATGGATCGAGGACAGTGGATCAGATAAAAAAAAGAGAGAGATGAAAAATAACAAAAAAGATAGATGTATCTATGCACGTTGAAATCACAAAAAAGAAACCATGGGATCGATCAAACCATTCGAAAAAAAGAGCCGATGGAATCAAATGAGGGAAAGATCGATGAAACAGTGGAAAGAAAATATCATTACAAGGAAGAAAGAACAGAATATATCAATCAAGAAGATGCACAGACGAGAAGAGGAGAGGGAAAAAAGGGGAGAAGATTTACCCGGAGCATAACGCCTGCGACGCCAAAGAGGATGGCGAGGAAGCTGGAGTAGTCGAGAGGGAGATCTTGAGGATTGATGGGAGAAGGCGCATAGGGTTTTGCAGCAGAAGGGAGCCTGGGGTCTGAAGAATACGAAGACATTTCTTCTTCTTCTTCTTCTTCTTCTTCTGCTTCTACTTCTTTGTCTTCTGCTTCTACTTCTACTTCTTCTTCTTCTTCTTCTTCTTCTTCTTCTTCTGCTTCTGCTTCTGCTTTCTGTAGTCTAACAATCGGCAACGGTTCGGTTCGGTTCGAGAGGGTCAAAACCGAACCGGTTTGGAACTGAAACGTTAATTATTTTTTTGAACCGAACCGTTTAACCGTTAGGCCGCGGTTTCGCGTTTCGGTCCGGTTCAAACCGAACCGTTGCCAATTGTTATTCTGTACTAAAGAAGAACAAAAATATTCCCCACTTCAAACTCATGGGCGCATACATACATTCATACATACATACATACATCCATACATACAATATAGACCGATGTGTCTATTATGATACAAATCATTAATAGGTTTGGCGAGGGAATCGCCGGCCCTGGATAGTGCAGGTCGCTCGAAGCATGGCGCGTGCGATCCGCACCGTCCGATTTGGATAATAATAAAAATGCACGACCAAAAATGTTGTTAGAGGTCGCCCAACCCTATCAGAGGTCGCCCAACTACCTATTGTGGTCACCCAACCTACATATTCTAGTTGCCCAACCTACCTATTGTGGTTGCCCAACCTAACTAAAGTGGTCACCCAACCTCTGTAACGTATGTGGTCGCCCAACCGAGTTTACATGTGGTCGCCCACCTGCCATTTAAGTTTGGTCGCCCAACCTTTTAACCGACAAGTATAAAACCCTGAAACATGTCATTATCTCTCAAATTTTCAAACGAGATTGACAGGCTTTTTTTCCGGGAACGCGATTTTTCTTCAGGCAACTTGCAATCAACATTCCCAACAATCACTTCTGCAATCAGTGCCCTACTATTTCCCAGGTATGTATTTGTGTTTGTCTCTACATTTTTTGAATTTGTTTTTATGTGGTTGGCTTTTTCATGTTGAGGGATTAGGGTACAAAGACTGGTGGGATTCCGATAACGGTGAGATATATCCAACTCAAGAGGGGTACATCATGAACCAATCTCCCCTAATAATGGTAATGATGTGTGATGCATGCGTGCTGACTAATGATTTGTTAAAGGGTTTTCGTTAGAAGACATTGGAGAAGTTGTGTAGTTGACATGTCTAAGGGTGGGGAGAGCATGGATCAGGCATTAGTGGTTCATCTGCCTCGGATCGAGCCGATACAACCCATGGCAACATTCGAGGAAGATGATCCTCCTACATGTATGTAGATTTAGTCTCGTTGTATTATGTCAATCTTTATATAACACATATAGAAACAACAGATGCTCCTAGCCTTAGCTCGTTATATATGGTTGGAAGAGTTTGTGGCACGATTTATGGACCACGAGATGGCCATCTACGACTCCAAAAACGACGAGTGGTTGGAGATGTTGAAGAAGAAGATTGGCCATCTACGACACCATTGTGTCCAAGGGTTGACATCATGAATTACACATCCCAACTCAGCCAAATGGTTGAGATTGTGGTTTTTACGTGATGAAGACTATACAGATGTTGATCGAGGAGTTCTTACGAGGATGGATATCTTCGGCTTTTGTAAGTGTAGTTACAAATGTCTTATTCATGTGGTTTTTGTATAACTGTGTTCTTATATATATTTGATGACAGGGCACAGAGATGTGGTTCACCAAACGCGAAGTGGATTCACTTCGGATTCATGTGGACGAGTGGCCACAAAGGGTACTGGGATTTGCACCTGCGATCAATGGCCTCATATTGTAAATTTTGGATTGGCTACAAATTTTTTATCATGGTTGTCATAGCCACAGATATTAGACCTTGGCTGTCATATAATGGATATTATGTATACGACAAATATTGTAAATATCGTCATATTATTTGTACTAGAGTGGATGTTGTACATGTGGTATTATATTTTGTTATACATAGATATTGTAATATGGTCACCACTTTTTGTATAGTGAGTAGAGACTCATTGTATATCGAAAAAAACCAATTAATGGAAAAGTTGTTTATCTCAAGTGTTGGTAATCTTGGTAATCTCAAGTGTTGGACTCTTGCCCCAAAACCTGTTTTAGATTCAAAGATATGTTGTTTTCTCATTCATAGTGTGATTTGTGTTTGCTATATTTCAAAGATATGTTGTTTTCTCAATTATAGTGTGATTTGTGTCTGTTGTTTTTCAAAGATATGTTGTTTTCATATATATGTTATTTCATAACCATTCAGGTCACCCAACCCTCTTAAATATGGTCTCCCAACCTGTTTAAAAAATATATCTTCTCGTAAATTAAGTCTAAAAAACATCTCTTCTCATAAACAGGTTGCCCAACCTGTTTTAATATGGTCACCCAACTTATTGAATAGGTCGCCCAACCTATTACTCCTTGATATTGCGATCAAGAGGGGTAGTCATAGGTTTGCACTCTGTCATTCCGAATTTGTACAGTAAGTTGAGGACGTAGTGCCGTTGTGAGATAATTATCCTGACTGGTGTTCGAATTACTTCAATACCTAGGAAGTAATGAAGTTCGTGCAGGTCTTTCATTTCGAATCTGCCGGAAAGAAGTGGTTTAACTTTGTTAATCTCGGCGAGATCCTTTCCTCCGATGACCAAATCATCCACGTACAAGATGATGATTATCGGGCTATCCGACTCGTTTCGGATGTACAGGGAAGTGTCGAATTTTGACATCCAAAATCCGACTTGATGAAGATACTGCGGGATCTTCGAATGCCAAGCACGCGGTGCTTGTTTTAGGCTGTAAAGTGGCATCTTGAGTCGACATATGGCGTGGAGATGTTTACGTGATTCGAATCTGGGTGGTTGTATCATATACACTTCTTCTTCTAGCTCTCCTTAGAGGAAGGCGTTTTTCACGTCCATCTGGTGGAGGTGCCACCCTTTCGCTGCGGCGAGTGCAATTACGGTTCGTACTGTGATCATCTTTGTCACCGGGGCAAAGGTTTCTTCATAGTCTACACCGTGTGTTTGCATGTATCCTTTTGCAACGAGCCGTACTTTGAAGCGATTTACAGAGCCGTCGACATTATGTTTCACTTTGTAAATCCACCTACAACTGATCAATTTCTTGTTTGGGGGATGAGGAACGAGATCCCATGTCTCGTTTTTACATAACACTTCCATTTCCTCATTCATCGCATTAACCCATCGCGGATCCTTCACGGCTTCAGAAAGCGTTTCTGGCTCCTGTACTGGCGCTACCTTCATCATGAAGGTGTAATGATAGGCTAAGTACTCATCATAGCCGTAGCGGTTTACGGGGTTCTTCTCACGCGTAGATCGGCGTGGCTTGTTGTTTGAGAACTCTAGAGGTTTCTTCACGTCGTTCATGTGAATGTCAAGGCCTTCGAACTCACTGTCAAGATCGAAATGATCTTCGTATTCCTGCATTTTCGCCTTGCCTTTGTCTAGCTTTGGACTTGGCCGAAATGTGCTTTTATCACTTGGGGGCTCTTGTGGTCCACTCAGCCATGTCATAGTTGGGCTGTCTTTGAACATCTGCATGAGCCAATCCTCGGCTTCTATTCTTATTTCGGTGTCATCCGCGTCGAGCGGAGTTGAAGTATTCTCTGGTGCGTACCAGGATGCGGCCTTGTCGAAGACTACATCTCGACTGATGCGAACTTTTCGGGTAGATGGGTTATAGCATTTGTACCCCTTTTGTTCAAGCGAGTATCCCACAAGGATACATTTCTCCGACTTTGGATCAAGTTTTTGCCGCGTATCGTCGGGAATGTGTACATAGGCGATTGAGCCAAAAATGCGGACATGCGATAAGTTCGGCTTCTTCCCGAAAAACTTCTCTTGCGGAGTTATGTTGTGTACTCTTGAGGTTGTGCACCTGTTCATGAGGTATACTATTGTATTTGCCGCTTCTACCCAGTATGATTTCGCCAAGTTCTTCTCATTCATCATAGCTCGTGCGACTTTGACTATGTGCTTGTTTTTCCACTCTACTACGCCGTTTTGTTGAGGCCTATGTCGGCACGAGAACTCTCGTCGGATTCCTTCTTTTTGGAGATACTCCATGAACTCATCCGAAAAGTATTCTTTACCTCCGTCTGATCGAAGGCAGCGTACATGACGACTCGTAGCTTTTTCTACTTCGGCTTTGAACTTCTGGAAGTGTCTGAACACTTCGCTCTTCTGTCTCATCGGGTAGATCCAGGTGTTCCTGGAGAAGTCGTCGATGAATGTGACATAATAACGGCATCCGCTGAAGGTAGTCGTTTGGGCTGGTCCCCACACATATGAATGTATTACATCCAGGATCCCTTTGCTCACATTCCGCTCCTTAGAGAATGGGTGACGGTGTTGCTTTCCGAATTGGCATGCTTCGCACACGCCCGTGATCTCCTTTGCCGTAAAGTTCGGAAGTCCGATTACGACTCCTTTCGTCTGCATGTTCTGAAGCTTCGGGAGACTAATGTGGCCGATCCTCTTGTGCCACAATTTCAAGTCAGTTTCGACTTTCTGGACCTTTGCGTACATGGCCGACTTTACCTCGCTCGACTCGAGGATGAACATACGGCCTTCACGACGGCCGTGGGCTACGATTCGATCGCCTTTTTCGATAAAACAACCGTCATTTTTGAATCGTACTTGCATTCCTTGTTCGACAATTTGACCTACTAAGATTAGGTTCTTCGTGATTGTTGGGACATGCAAAACGTTCTTGAGGTAAGTTTGGTCCCCGTCATTTCCGAATGGGACATTCCTGATATGTTGTATTGAATGAGTCGTGTCATCGCCAGTCTCGACATATCCGGGCTCATCCGGTTTACGCAGTTCCCGGAACCAATCTTCATGAGACGTCATATGGTTGGACGCACCCGAATCAACAAACCATACACTATTTGAGGTGGAGGCGCTAGTTGAAGCCAGTGCGAACATTGAGTGTGCTTTATGCCTCATTATGAACATTCCGCCACGATCGCCGTAGTTAAAATTTGTTGCGTAGTTTGTGAGTTGTTGGCCTGCCTCACGTTTCTTCTTCCAGCACTCTTCTTCGTAGTGGTTGGGTTTTCTGCAATACCCGCACTCAACTAGGTTTCGGCGATTGCTCGATCCAACGTTATGACTCCCCCTTCCGCCAAGTTCTCTGGGCTCGTTCTTGTCTGCTTGCCACTGGTGGGAGTTAGGCCCTTGATTCCGCCGATCATTATGGCCTTGTCCGAAATGACCTCTATTTCCACGACCGAAATCTCTTCTATTATCCGACTAGGAGTAGAGCAAATGACCATCTGATGCGTTGCTCCTCTATCGAGCATGATTCTCTTTGACCAACAATATCGATTGAAGGTCGAAGAAGGAGGGAGGGTTCTCCCTTGCAAGAATGGCTGATCTAATCGCGCTGAAACACGGTGCTAAGCCTCCGAGGCATATATGCACTAGTTCGTCATCATCAATGACGACGTTGATCGATCTGAGGGCGTCACATAGCTCCTTGATCTTCAAGGTATAGCTTGAGATTGACATGTCCCTTTGTTGGATGCTATTCAACTCCTAATGCAGCTGGAGCTTGCGTGCGGCCGTGTTGGCTGCGAAAATCTTTTTGAGATTTTCCCATGCCTGCTTCGGCGTTTTTGCCTCTCGAATGTAGCCACACATATGATCATGAATGCATGATGCTAGACAATACAACACACGGCTCGCGACCTGCTGCCAAGCGGGATAGTCGGCATGTGTTGGGTGGGGTTGTGTTTCGTGAGCTCCTTCAATGTAGCTCCAGTTGTTGAGGACAAGGCCGTCAATGCGGAAGATCAAATAGCATTCGATTCGTGTTGAGTACCTGCGTATGACAGTTTCCAAGATCGTGCATAGAGAGAGAGAGAGAGAGAGAGAGAGAGAGAGAGAGAGGCACAAAAGAGTCTTTCTATTCAATAGAAACAATAATACAACCAACCTTACAAAAAGGTTACAAGGTCACTATATATAGTGACCGACTTAGGGCAACTACCATTTATGCTAATTACACAAATGGCCCAAACTTGATCTATACAAAGGGATAGTGTGAATACGTCCATTATACACTTGTATTCGACACTCCCCCATAATGGGCGTATACATGGGTTATCTAAGATTAAAGGTATAAACCTAGGTTCTCGGACATATCAGTTTTGTTCGAGTCGGCAGGGTCCGAAGGCAGAAGACCGGACTGGTCGGGTCGGAAGAGTTGAAGCCGATCATTAGGGAACTGATGTCGGTTGTCTGAAACCATCCTGCGTTGTGTCCGGCTCTAACCGGACTAGTTTGTCGTTACGCCCATCTGATGCCGAAGGGACCGAAAGCGGTCTGCCGAAAGACACTTGGTCATTCCATCTGCGACATTGTCGGTTGTGGATATTTTCTCTAGACCGATTTTCCCTGAAATGACGCAGTCCCGAACGAAGTGATATCGAACGTCGATATGTTTGGAGGCGTTGTGGTGAACCGGATTTCTCGACAAGGCAACAACACCTTGACTGTCGCTATAGACAACTGGAGCCGAGTCATGGTCGACTTGCCGAAACGTGTGCGCCAGCCGGCCGAGCCACAAAGCTTCTTTTGTAGCGTCGGACGCAACTACATATTCTGCTTTGGTCGTTGAGGTCGCTGTGCACTCCTGAAGTTTTGACTTCCACGAAATTGCTCCATTGCCGAATTTGAAGCAGTATCCGGTTGTTGATTTCCGACTGTCTATACAGCCGGCGAAGTCCGAGTCGGTGTAACCGACTACGCCTGAGGTTGAGTTCGGACCGAAAAGAATGCCGTGATCTTTTGTGCCAGCCAGATATTTGAACACATGCTTGACTGCGTTCCAATGCGATCGGCCAGGATTGTGCATAAATCTGCTAACGACTCCTACGGCATGAGAAATATCAGGCCGTGTCGCGACCATCAGGTACATAAGGGAGCCAACTGCCGGTGCATACGGTACCGACTTCATATCTTCCCCCTCCGGACCGGATGTCGGGCAGTCTCGCTGAGAGAGCCGAAGATTCATGGGGAGCGGGGTTGAAGCAGATTTGGCTGATTGCATGTTGAAGCATTCCAAGACACGTCCGATATAGTCGGTCTGAGACAAAAAAAGATGTCGTTTATCGCGATGCCGACTAATCTTCATGCCAAGTATGTGTCGTGCCGGACCGAGGTCCTTCATGGCAAACTTCAACCGCAGTTGCCGAATGAGATCGGCAAGTTCGCCCGCGTGGCGTCCAGAAATTAGCATGTCGTCCACGTAAATGATGAGGAAGATGGGTGATCCATCTTGAGCTGTGTTGGTAAAAAGACAATGGTCCTCATCGCTTTTTGAGAAGCCGATCGATTGGATGAAGTCGTCGAACTTCTTGTACCATTGTCGCGGTGCCTGTTTGAGGCCGTATAGACTCTTCCTGAGTCGGCAGACTAGATGTTCTTGGCCAGTTGCCACGAAGCCTTTTGGCTGTTCCATATAAATTTCCTCTTCAAGATCACCATGGAGGAAGGCTGTTTTGACATCTAGCTGAATCAGCTCCAAGTTGTCGGCTGCCACTACGCCGAGCAGAAAACGAAGGGTTGTCATTTTCACCACTGGTGAAAAAATCTCGTCGAAGTCGACGCCATATTCTTGTCGGAAGCCCTTCGCAACTAATCTGGCCTTGTACTTTGGGGTGGTCGAATCAGACGTCTCTTTTAGTCGATAAACCCACTTGCAAGGAAGAGCACGTCGATTCTTAGGTAGTTCGACCAGATCCCAGGTCTTGTTTGCCCGAATGGAGTGCATTTCCGACTCCATCGCCAGATGCCAGGTGGCTGAATCGACAGATGTCGATGCTTCTTCGTAAGACGTCGGTTCGCCGGCGTCGGTGAAGAAAATGCCAGGAGAATACCTTTCCGGAGGTTGCGACAGTCTCTCGGATCGTCGAGGTATGATTGGACTGGTCGCATCGGGTATCGAGGTCGGATGGTCCGAAAGCGAATTATTCTGCTGTGCCGAGTCAGAGTTGTCCGAGTCGGTGGTATAAGGTTCAGCTACCCGTGAAGCTGACCGTGTGTTAAGAGCGGGGCCTTCTTGAAGGGTCGGCACATCGGAAAATGTTACCCTTCGGACTTCGATCGGTTTTTCGACTGATGGATTCATAGCCGACTCGTTGAACACAACGTCCGAACTTCGAACGATTTGTCTGCGTTCGGGGTCCCAGAGTCGGTATCCCATTTCGTCGTCTGATCCATATCCAAGGAAAATGCATTTCCTGGACCGAGGTGCAAGTTTTCGGCGATCATCTTTCGGAATAAGGGCGTATGCCTCGCATCCGAAGATCCTCAGCTTGTCGTAATTCGGCTTACTGCCGATCCATAGTTCCTGAGGAATTTGAAGTCCTAGAGGTCTGCTTGGCGACATATTGATTATGTGTACTGCCGTGAGTAGAGCCTCTGCCCAGAAGCCATCCGACAGTCCGGAGTGTTGGAGCATGGAAACTATCCGTTCTTGGATTGTCCGATTCATGCGTTCTGCAATCCCGTTTTGCTCCGGACTGTGTGGTGCCGTAAATTCACGTCGGATGCCGCGTTGTCGGCAGAATTTGACGAATTCTTCTGATTTGAACTCTCCCCCATTGTCGGTCCGAAAGCATTTCAGTTTTCGGTCAGTTTGATTTTCTACCAGAGCGAGCCAATCGGAGAAGATCGAGAAGACACGATCTTTGGTGCGAATTGGATAAGCCCACACCTTTCGAGTCGAATCGTCAATAAAACTGACGAAGTAAGAGGCACCGCCGAGAGACTGATGCGGCATTGGGCCACAGACGTCCGAGTGGACTAAATCGAGAGGTCTCGTTTCTCTTGGTGCTGATGTCGGGTGTGATGCGGCTGCTTGTTTGCCATACTGGCAATGTTCGCAGAATTGATGGTCCGAGAAGGAGAGTTTAGGGATGTATCCGGTTCTAGATAGGTGCGTAATGCCGGCCTTGCTGAGGTGTCCTAATCTTCTGTGCCATAGTGATGACACAGGAATATCCACCAAAAACAGGTTACCCTCTCTGAGCGTAACATGTAACGGATACAGTGAGTGTATCTTGGGTCCTCTAGCAAGCAGGAGGTTCCCCCTGTGGAGTGTCCACCCTCCCGAAGAAAAACCGGCATGAATGCCGTCTTCATCTAGTTGTCCGACTGAGATCAATGGCCGTGAGAGCTCGGGTACATGTCGGACATTGTGAAGTACAAGTGTAGAGCCACCTGCAAGGTTGAGCTCTACTGTGCCGATTCCAATGATGTCATAGTGTTGCGAGTTGCCGACTCGAACTGAGTCGGAGTGACGGATCGTATATTGCCGAAATTGGGATCGATGAGGAGTCACGTGAAATGACGCGCCCGAATCTAAGAGCCATGTGCTCGATTCTTCAGTCGTGAGCAGAACTTCTGATCCGACTGGATTTTCGATTGATAGTATATTCGGGTCGTTTGGTAGCACATCAGCTGAGAAGCTGACGTAATTGATCTCCTCATGCCGGCCACTCTTCTTGTCTGATTTCTGAGACTTGTCGTTCTTGTTCTTGAGTGCGCGGCAGTCGGCTTTGATGTGTCCGGGTTTCTTGCAATAGTTGCAGATTCGATTATCCCGTGACTGGCTCCGTCTTCGCTGATTGTTCGGCTGCCGTGAGGAATCTCTTCCTCGTATGTTCGATCGTTCTGTCGAACCTTGTACTACATAAGCGTCGTCTGTTGAGTCTTTGGCGAAAGACTTTCTCCGAGCTGCTTCGGTCAGGATTGCGCTCGTGACTTCGGAGTATTTAATAGCCGTGGTTGACGCGTTGCACACGGTTGTGACGAAAGTTTCCCATGATGAGGGAAGGCTGCTCATGAGTATCATTGCTCTGAGTTCATCCTCGATTGCCGTCCCCTGAGATGAGATTTGGGAGCTTATGCTTTCGTACTCATTGAGATGTGCTTGAACCGAATCTGATTCTTTCATCCGCAAGTTGTAGAGGCTCCGGATCAGAAACATCTTTGTTGCAGCGACCTTCTTTTCGTAAGTGTCCGACAGTGTTTTCCACAGTTCGAATGCTATCGTACACGATTACACCGTAAAGTATACCGATTCCGATAGGTGCATCCGAATCGTGGCGCGGACGATTCTGTCCAGCTTCTGCCACTCAATTGGTTTGTATCCTTCTGGAGGTTCTTCATTTTCGATGGGATCGATTTGCCCCTTGACTATGAGATAGTCCTGCATTTGCTCCTTCCAGAAGTTGAAGTTCGATCCATCGAACTTTCGTAGACTCATTTCTGACGAGCCGGATGTTGATGCCATCAAATTTGGTTTCGGTTGACGAAGCTCGGTTCGGAGTTGACTACGAACCTTGTTGGAGTGCAGCCGGTTGGCTCACCCGATATCGTTCTAGTCGGATTTGAACTCGAGTCGGTTCGGCTTCGGATATATGTATTGTTGAACTTGCTCGAATTGACTCCGGTAACTTGAGGGACAGAACCGACTGGTCTTCCCGAATGTTGCCGAGTCGGAGTGAGCCCGGTTCGCTTCCGAATATATATGCCAAATACCGATTATTGAAACCGATTGTCTGGACCGATTCTGCTTCGGGTGACTGCAGCGACGAGAGAGACAGATCCAACTGATCCTCCCGAATGTCGATCAGCCGGATGAAGCACGAATTTGGGTTGTTGTCTTGAGACCGATCTGCACCGAGTGGTTACAATGAGCTGCGAGCAGCGTTTGATGACCTCTTCGGATGTCGTTTAACCGAGTGGAGCACGATCGTGTCAATGTTGCACAAGGGGATTTCACCTCGAGCGGTTACGATCACAAGGAACAGAGTACAACCGGCTGGCTTACTCCAAGCGAAGATGATCTAACGCGATGAGATGCAAGCCTCGTTTTTCTTCTTCTTCTCTCTTCTTCGAATGACGCTAGAAACCGAATGCTGTGCAGGCTGAGGCGACGGCCGACAGCGGGTTGAAGGACCGAATACTGTGCAGGCTCTGATACCAGATGTTGAGGACAAGGCCGTCAATGCGGAAGATCAAATAGCATTCGATTCGTGTTGAGTACCTGCGTATGACAGTTTCCAAGATCGTGCACAGAGAGAGAGAGAGAGAGAGAGAGAGAGAGAGAGAGAGAGAGAGGCACAAAAGAGTCTTTCTATTCAATAGAAACAATAATACAACCAACCTTACAAAAAGGTTACAAGGTCACTATATATAGTGACCGACTTAGGGCAACTACCATTTATGCTAATTACACAAATGGCCCAAACTTGATCTATACAAAGGGATAGTGTGAATACGTCCATTATACACTTGTATTCGACACCAGTAACCTTGTCTGACAAGGTATTGATGTATCTTGTACTCCCACGATGCAAAGTTCGTTCTGTCGAGCTTCTCCGTAGGAAGAGCGCTTCCCATCTAAGTGTTCATGGTGATTTCTTTTTCTGTTGATTAACCGGTTCTGTTGATTGTCGACGTGCAACACAACACAATCGAACATGTGTGATCAGACAACCACACACTCTGATACCATGTTAAGAGATGGAGTTTGTGGTGATTGCAATGCAGCAGAAGATGAGAGACTATGTGTGTGTGTGTGTGTGTGTAGCAACACAGAGAGAGAGAGAGAGAGAGAAAGAAAGAAAGAAAGAAAGATATATTAACGTCTTCTAAGGCCAAAATTGGCCCATGAGACAAATGGTTTACAACAAAAATGGGATATTTACCCATTCATCGAAGTAAAAATAAAAATAAGATGAAAAATAGAGTTTAAGCTAAATAGTTCTAAAAAATAACAAACATGTTTTATATAGAAACATGTTCTACTACAATGAAAATGGTGTTATACAATTGTTATTTTCATATTCCATCCAAGTCTCTCGAAGAGAAGCGGAAGGTCAAAGGGTTGCGATGTGGATGTGGCCCGTGGTCCCCATGTAAGAGGTACGCCAACCATAGCTTCTAGTCGACGTAGCTCACGTTCCCTTATCTTCTTAATCTTGTCTACTCCACGTTGACTTGTTTTGAAACCCAACATTCGAGGGCGTTTCGTTGTTCTTTGCATTTCTGCTTCCTCAAGGGAGAGGCCGAGCGGCGTAAGTGTATCCACATTCATCGTCTCCCCTTGTTCCTGAAAAATTACACTAGTTACATGGTGATGAATACTAAGAGGGTTATCGTTAGCACTTTGTAATTTATTCTCCCTATGTTGTTTTAGGTCTAAGATATATCTACCTAGTCTCTTTACATTCGGGGTATCTAATAGTTTGGAGAGGGTGGGAGAGGGTCCTAGTATGTCTTGGTATTCCGCTCGTATCTCGGCATAAGTTGGGCATTTGCATGTGAAGTGATACTCATCCTCTATCTCTATGTGGCATAACCTACATAACCTTTCCTCTCTAGGGACTCTATTAGCCCGACCATTCTCAATCTCAAGTTGGTGAGATGATATCCTAAGTTGTCCAATGGCCACCCTTAGTGCATTTGATAAGAATGTATCTAAATATCTTGGTCGTGTAATAAAACCTAGCGTAGAGAAGCGCAAGAAGTGTTCCTTATAGTACACCATTTTAGATGGGAGTGGTTCTCGTGGGGTGATCCATTTGTATCGAGTGTAAATTTGCCATATTTCTTGGCGTATCACTTTATTACGATCTTCGTGAGAGATTAAAGTTTGATCAGTCCCATGGTTGTACTTAAGGGGAGGTAGGTTATTAATGTCTATGCCGTTCACACGGAGCCAACTCACCACGATGCTATACCAAGAGCTAGTGTCGCCAGACACATATAAAGATCGAGACGCCTCAAAGGCTCGACGGGATATCCTATCTTGTGGTTGGCTATGTATCCGATGAATAAAAACTACCACTTGAAAGAGTGCTTCTACTAACATCGGGGGTAGACTGAACTCAGCTCTAATAATGTCATGTGGTACTGTCGATTTGCTTCGGAGTTGACGTGATAACATCGTCACTAAAGGTCTCTCTAATTGCGTCCACATGAAAGATGGTAAACCTGGAGCCCATACTACTGATGCATACATGAGGGACGGGGTCACTAATGAGTCAAAAAGCCATCCCTTAGTCCGTGGCTCTTGAAAGTATGCCTGATGGCATTGTCTCTCTAAGAGTGAGAGGGATGCATACCCTCTCGTTAGCCTATCTTTGGCTGCCTGGGTCATCGAGAATTTACCTGAGCGAGCACTAAAGGTGACTCCCAAGTATACATACGATCCCACTACCTCAACTGGTTTATGAGAGAGGATTAGGTGACATTGACTCCTAACTCGGGACGATGTATGAAAGATAAGGACTTTAGTTTTCGCTAAATTCACGACCAGTCCTCGTTGTGTACAAAAGTCATCCAGGGCATTAAGATGCTTTTGTAGGTCGTGTTCCGACTCTGAGAGCAAGACAATGTCGTCTGCGTAGAGTAAGAGACTAACTTGCGTCTCCCCAATAGCTACTCCCTTGCCTCCCTTACGAGCAATAAAATCAGTGATCTCATCAATGTAGATCCCAAAAAGAGTCGGTGATAGGGGGCAACCCTGTTTTACACCAATGGTGCTAGTGAAACAATCGGATAGGCCACCTGGGCATCTTACACACCCAGAGACTTGCTCATATAGGGCATAAATGGCCCAGATCATGTCATCTGGTATCTCCAAGCTCTTAAGTCTATCAAACAACCTTTCCCTAGGAACCGTGTCAAAGGCCTTGCGAAAGTCCACAAAGCAACAATATAGTTTCTTCTTACGAGCCTTTGTCTGGTCAATTAAGCACCTGAGTGTGAAGATATGGTCAATAGTGGAGAAGGCTCGTCTAAAGCCAGCTTGCTCAGGTGCTCGAAGACTTAATGTTTCCATATAATCACTGAGCTCCGCTTCCATTACTGCACCATATAGTTTAGCGAGCGTATGACCTATCATAACGGTCCTATATGTATTTGGGTCCATTGAGTCCCCTCCTTTATGTATAGGGGCCACTGTGTTCATGGCCCATTGTGGTGGAAAACCCTCGGCGAGGGCGCGGTTGAAGATTAGAGCGAGAAGGGGGGCTAGGCACTCTCGAGCATATATGATGTGCTCGGCACACAATCCTGTGTGGTCCATGGATTTCCTATGTTGTAATTTTTTGATGACCTTCGTGACCCTAGAGGTCGTGAAAAGTGTCCCCATGGTAGGTCGAGGTGTGGAGGGCATTGGAATGGGTGGTTGGTTCGGGACATGGTAGAGTCTCTCAATATATGTGTGCCAAATATTGGGATCCTCGATGGGTGTTTGTGGTCTCGGTTCCCGTAGCCTCTTCCATGCGAGGGCACAATCCCTACTCATGAGCATATGGTAGAGTTCCCAATATTGAGATGCTTCCCAAGCCCGTCTTTTACGACGTGTCATCTTGCGCATCTCTTTGCGAGCCTGTACTGAGGAAATAGTACCACTAAGCCGCGATACTTTAAGTTGTCTATACAACTCTCTACAATCCTCATCATACCACTTGTTCTGTGGCATAGACCCAACTCTACTATGATTGGAGTCTTTCGTGTATGGGAAGCTCCTAGTTGCTGCTGAGTGGAGGATGTGTGTGAGTTCTGTAGTGAGGTGCTCTAAAGGCAAGGAAGAATCAAAAGAGGAGAGATGCGCTTGAACATGTCGAGAATAGATGTCAGCGAGCTCATGCGTGAAATGTATTATAGTGCGATGGGTTGGTTTACTAGAGTTGGTGGCGTGGGAGGCGTCACATTTTAGCTCAAAGTATAGGAAGCTATGGTCTGCGCCAATGGGGCATGGGGCCACCCGGAAGGAGCTAACCATGTGGGTAGCTTCAGGGCGTCCTATTAGGTAATCAACTGTGCTTTCCCCTCCTCCATGTGGGAAACATGTGAGCTCTTCCGAGCCCGGCCACTTGGCTAAGCCATTATATATGATCATCTAGTGTCGGCTTCCAAGTTCAAGCAGATGATGGCCAAAGCTTGTGGCGTCCGCACCTTGATCTTTTGATGTACGTGTTATGCCTAAGGCTAAAGGGTCGACATTCACCATTTCTAGGTTTCTATCCATCTGAAATATTGTGCATTGGCGGGATTGGGTTCTCGCATTGAAATCTCCTACAAGGAAGACTTCCCCTTGAGAAGAATATCGGATTATGTCATCCGATAAAGGTTCGTATGGAGAAGGCCCATGTGGCGTTCCTTCATCAACTATACTCGCCACTCCAGCCATATTATACCGAGATCCTTTCGGGGGGAAGTAACAAATGGCAATAAATATCACCTGATCTTTGCTAGTGAGTACTTTCACCCACATAAAATGGGCTTCTGGGTCTTTCTTTAGTATTTCTATCCTACTATGTATCTCTCTCCGAAATAATATCGCAACCCCTCCAGACCCTCTAGTAGTGTGTCGACGTGAGGTTTGTCTAAAGACAGATTCCCAACGAAAACCATCAACTCGTGGTAATCCTCGATTTGGACTTTGATGTGTTTCTACCAAAAAAAGTATATCAGATACCCTCAAAATCTCCTCTAGACGGCCAGGGTGTGTCCAAAGTGCACCGTTACAATTCCATAAACTCATCCTAAGTCTATTATTTGTCACATGGGCCACACGCCGTCAATTGGCAGCGCGATCATTTATTATGACCCGTCCGTCTCGGTAGAAGGCACGATGCCCCTCTTTACGAGCTTGTATGACTCGCGGCATACAAGTTTTACGATACTCAATTTGCATCTTGGTCAAGTCTTCATCGAGGTAGATGGGCTCCCCGCCCAATCCTCGAAGAATTGGTCTCTTTTTAAAAAAGGCGATTCTAGATTCCGAGTCCTTAAATTGAAGAACTAAAGCTCTTTTCCTAGTGGTGTCACGCCCTACCCTCCAAGTTTTAGTGATTGGTAGGGCTTCATATCCCAACATTTTACCCAAGGTTTGTGCATCTTCGTCGGGAGATGCCCCTTCCTTGAGCCCAGTAACTCGTACATTTAGGCGTCGAGCTTGACGCATTTTTTCCTCCTCGAGGGTAGTGTTTACAATATTTTCGTCCTTTAGTTCTTTTTTAATATTACGTTTTACTACATCAACCCACCCAGTTTTTGCTAGTTCCATATCACTTTTAACCTCTTCTTTAACTTTTTTTATCTCGTCCTTAATATCCTCTAGAGAAGATATTTCACCATCTTCCCTAGATGTTTCAAGGTCCTTAATTCGTTTTTGAAGGTTTACGTTATCTACCTTAAGTTTCGCTACTTCAGCAATAAGCAATTCTCTTTCTTCCTTATCTTTTTGTTTTTCAGCTTCAATTTCTTTCACCCATTTTTCCATTTTAACGAACCGGTTAAGGACATCTAAAAAATCTTCCTTACTTATAATTTCTTCGTTTGTTTCCTTATGGTTTCGTCGAGAAGTCATCTTGTAATTCAAAAGATAAAGAAAGAAAAAGACAAAAGGACAGAAAAAACTTAGCCGAGCATCGACGTCTTTCGCGCTAGATATGAGTGTAGAAGCACATGTATGCTTGTTTCAGCCGGTGACGTCGTCCGGTAAGTGAAGTACCACGATGAAGGGCAACGGCTACACACGATAAAAGCGGCCAAGAATCGAGGACGGCGACAATCGGCAAACAACACACCCAAGAACGACGGTAGACGAAAGAAGATGGCAACGGTGACGGCGACGGCGACAGTCGGCAGACGGCAGACGGCAGACGGCGGCAGCAGACGACGATGACCGTCGACAGACGACGGAGACGGCGGCAGCAAACGGCGGCGACAGTCGGCAGACGACGGCGACGACGACAGCAGGCGACGGCGGCGTCAGCAGCAACAGCGACAACAGGCGGCGTCGTCGGCAGCAGCAGACGACGGCGGCAGCAGATGACGCGGCTGCAGACGACGGCGGCAGCAGATGACGGCCACGTAACGGTCAAAAACAGAGAGTAACGGTCAAAAACAGAGAGAGAGAGAGAGAGAGAGAGAGAGAGAGAGAGAGAGAGAGAGAGAGATAATCAACTGTATATTACATAAGACTTCCAACAATAACTAAATTACAATGAGTTGGTTTATATACCAACTAAGCTAGGGCAAGCACCCTTTCTGCTATTTACAAAACTAGCATGGTATGACCATGGGCTAGTGTGAACCTATTCCTCTAGGAAGTTGAGTTCGATTCTCAACAATTTTACGTTTTATGTTCCAAGTAGGTCATATGTTGATTTATGTTTTAAGTTTTATGTTTCAAGTATGTCATATGTTGATTTATATTTTAAGTTTTATGTTTCAAGTATGTCATATGTTGATTCATGTTTTAAGGTTTATGTTTCAAGTATGCCATACATTGATTTATGTTTTAAGTTTTAAGTTTCAAGTATGTCATCGTTGAATTTGTGTTCATTTGCATGTAACAAGAGGTACAATATTGACTGGATAGATGAAATATGAAAAGAAGAAAGCATTTTGGGGTTTAATAACATATTCCACTAAGTGAAATAAGGTAGAATTGTTTCCATTACTTTCTTTTAGTCTAATGAATTATTGTTTTTCTTAAACATCATTTGAACCTTATGTCTAATGGTGGTTCGATTTGAAACATATTTCATTATTATAGTAAGTTGGTTTTGCATTTGTATTTTTGTTGCAAACTATATAATCTAAGGAAAAGGTGCACTAGAAAGAAATATTGTATTGCCAATATTAAGTGTGATTGAATGTAGCACATATATTGATCGATAAGCGTCACATATTGAATCAATCATATATTAATCTCTTCCTCGTTGATGGGAAGAGTACATTAATATACATGCAAGAATCAATTGATAGTTGCTAAAATCCCAAAACCAAATGTCGAAACCCTAAAAAAGAAAGAAGTTGAAGAAGAAGAAAACCTAAGGGTGAAAGCATGCAAGTGGAAACAATTAGATATGTCCTTGACATAGCTAATTAGCTATGCAAAAAGCTACCATTGATAAATAGTCATTTTTGCAAAAAGCTACCATTGATAAATTAGCTATGCAAAAAGCTACCATTGAAAATAGTAGAGAGTTTTAATTATATAAATGAGCACCATAAATGTGCAACATAAACGTGAAACATAAATTGATATGTGCACCACAAATTATATACTGAATTCCTAGGTCCATTATGCATGATCCTTTGCCACATCACGTGGGTCATCTTTGGTTGAGTATTCTGGCTTAGATTACTACCACTGTTGCTAAATCCTATTGAGTCCACTCCTCCATTGCCGCCATTCTACACTCAGTTATCGGCACTGTGTGGTCCAAGTATCATCTGCTACTGTTCGATCCGACGGAGTTCACTCCTCCATTGCCGCCACTCTACACTCAGTTGCCGCTATTGTGAAGGTCGTATATTGCTGCCACTTTTCGATCCAATGGAATTAACCCCTTCTCCACTGTCGCCATTCTACTCTCAGTTGCCATCACTGTGCGTTCCAAGCATCATCTGCCACTGTTCGATCTGATGGAGTTCACTCATCCATTGCCATCATTCTACACTTAGTTGTCACTACTATTTGGTGACTGGTCCTAGATTGCTGCCACTTTTTGATTTGACGGAGTTCACTCATCCATTGCCAACATTCTACACTTAGTTGCCGCTACTGTTCGGTCGTGTATTGTTGCCACTTTTCAATCTGAGGGAGTTCACTCCTTCTCCATTGCCACCATTGTACTCTCAGTTGTCATCACTGTGCGTTCCAAGCATCATCTGGCACTGTTCAATCTGACGGACTTCACTCCTCCATTGCCATCATTCTATACTTAGTTGCCGCTACTGTTCACTTTTCGATTTGACGGAGTTCACTCATCCATTGCCATCATTCTACACTTAGTTGTTGCTATTGTTTGGTGGTGTATTGCTGCCACTTTTTGATCCAAAGGAGTTCACTCCTTCTCCACTACTGCCATTCTACTCTTAGTTGTCGTCAGTGTGCGTTCCAAGAATCATCTGCCACTATTCGATCCAACGGAATTCACTCCTCCATTGCCATCATTCTACACTCAATTGCCGCAATTGTTCGGTCCTGGATTGTCAAAACTGTTCGATCAAATGGAGTTCACTCCTCCACTACCGCCCTTCTACACTTAGTTGCCGCGACTATTCGGCCCTGGATTACCACCACTGTTCGGTCTTGGATTTGAATAACTATTCTATTTATTGATTATCTTGTGTATTGTGGAATATTTTTGTGTATTGTTGTAGCCCATAGCCATCTTTAATACGTGTCTTTTTTTCGGGGAAATTAGGGTTTAAACCCATCAAGCCAAATGGAAGGGGAAGGAGGGTGTTTAGAATTACTCCTCAATGATCATCAGGACAGGGATGACGCTATCAGGACACAACAAGTGATACAAAAGTATTGGGCAGAAAAAAGAAGAAGAAAACATCGTCAATTATTGAAGGATACAAAAGCCACACTCACTAAAGGTAAAGATAGTATTGGTTGCGATATAGGTCTAAATATCACTGAGAATGGAAGTAATGAACTACTATCATAGAGAGAAAGGTTGTAGACTATTTCAATGTTCAAACCAAGCACATCAGCAATGAAGACAAGAAGGTAGTACTTTATGGAATATTAAATGATGCATCAATAAAGGAGTTAGTTGATTGTGATGGTCTTAAAGCAAACATAACATCTATACTAGTAAATAATCTCTGTAATAGTTTCGTATCCATGAGTAGTAGGTCAGAAGATGATCTTGTCTTAAAAAGGTCTAGTCTAATGATGTTACTTAATAGTGATGTTGACGATATTAACATCAGTGTGATATCTAAGGTAATTGGTGTTAGTGGAAAAAGTGTGTACAATACATTAAACCGGATAGTTTCCTTGGGTGAAGGAACTAATCTGCTAAAGCTAACAACAAGATGTAAGCCAATGACACCCATAACATAAAAAATCAAGGATATAATCACAATATTTTGGACTAATGAGAGTAGGGTTTCACCCAATAAGAAGGATTTATGCAGGAAACGTGTTGGAAGGAGTCAATACGAGGAGCATCCCATTCATCTTCTTGATGTACCTCAGGTATTTACATTTATCTCAACATTTGTTTTGACTTTTGAGCTTAGTTAGTTAGCTTATTAGCTACCTCTGAATATGACCATAGCTAACTAGCTACTAGTAATAGCTAATTAGCTACCATTGATAGCTATTTAGCTGCCTAGAACAATAGCTAATTAGCGCTAATTATTTGGTTATGACTATAGCTAATTAGCTACCAGAATTGCTAATCCCCTACTGGAATAACTACTATACTAAACTATGGTAGTAGCTAATTAGCTACTGTATTAAACTATGGTATAGCTAATTAGCTACTGTATTAAACTATGGTAGTAGCTAATTAGCTACCACTTAGCTAATTAGCAACTATAACTAAAGTATGGTAGTAGCTAATTAGCTACCACTTAACTAATTAGCTATTGTACTAAACTATGGTAGTAGTTAATTAGCTACCACTTAGCTAATTAGCTACTCAACTAAAGTATGGTAGTAGCTAATTAGCTACCAGAATTGTTAATCCCCTATTGGAATAACTACTATATTAAACTATGGTAGTAGCTAATTAGCTACTGTATTAAACTATGGTAGTAGCTAATTAGCTACCACTTAGCTAATTAGCTACTTAGCTGAAGTATGGTGGTAGCTAATTAGCTACCAATTAGCTAATTCGCGACTCAACTAAAGTATGGTAGTAGCTAATCAGCCACTATAACTAAAGTATGGTAGTAGCTAATTAGCTACCACTTAACTAATTAGCTATTGTACTAAACTATGGTAGTAGTTAATTAACTACCACTTAGCTAATTAGCTACTCAACTAAAGTATGGTAGTAGCTAATTAGCTACTCAACTAAAGTATGGTAGTAGCTAATTAGCGACTCAATTAAAGTATGGTACTAGCTAATTAACCACTATAACTAAAGTATGGTAGTAGCTAATTAGCTACTCAACTAAAGTATGGTAGTAGCTAATTAGCTACTCAACTAAAGTATGGTAGTAGCTAATTAGCGACTCAGTTAAAGTATGGTACTAGCTAATTAACCACTATAACTAAAGTATGGTAGTAGCTAATTAGCTACCACTTAACTAATTAGCTACTACACTAAAGTATTGTAGTAGCTAATTAGCTACCACTTAGCTATTGTACTAAACTATAGTAATAGCTAATTAGCTACCAGTTAGTTAACTAGCTACTCAGCTAAAGTATGGTAGTAGCTAATTAGGTAAGTGGTAGATAATTAGCTATTGTACTAAACTATGGTAGTCGCTAATTAGCTACCACTTAGCTAATTAGCTACCACTTAGCTAATTAGCTACTGTACTACACTATGGTAGTAGCTAAATGACATGTATTTAACTAATAAAACATAAAATTTCGTAAACCATCCTTATGATTTTCCCACAAAAAACTAGCTAAACAAATAGCTAATTAGTTGTGACCATTTTAGTAGCTAATTAGCTATAATAGTGTTTCCACTCGCATGCTTTTACCCCTAAATGATATTAAAATTTACCAATAAGCAAAATAAACTCTCTTCTTAATAAGAGAGGAAAAGAGCTTTAAACCATGCACCTATTAACAAAAAAAAAAAAGTCTAACCACCAAACCATTACATTTTAATATTATTTTTATTAAGTACTTCATTTATTGTTCTAAAAATTGGGTGGTTGGGCAACCTGCATCAGTCAGGGTTGGGCGACCAAGGACTCAAAGTTGGGTGACCTCTGATAGATTTTTATCGTTCTTTCTTATCCAAATCGGACGGTGCACATCGCACACGCCTTCCTTTGAGCAACTTGCACCGTCTGTGGCCGTGATTCCCTCCCCAACCCTATTTATGATTTGGTATAAAATAGACACGAGCTACATACATACATGCATATATACCATACCATACATACATACATGCATACACACACACTCACTCACTCACACACACTCTCTCTCTCTCTCTCTCTCTCTCGTGTCTATTATATATACACTAAATCATATATAGGACTGGTGAGGGAATTGTGACCACAGACGATGCAGATTACTCAACCGATGGCGCATGCAATTTGCATCGTCTGATTTGGATAAGAAAGAATGTTGTTGTGAAGATTTTCAGCAACGGTGTGAAAATTGCATGGAATGTACAAAATCGAGTGTGGTTCTTCACACAAAATATGAAACAATAATAATGAAGATATTATTTTATATCTTGGTACGAAAAGATGGATGTCTTCAAGAGCTTCTTAATGCATTTTACTACATGTGAAATGGACAACTTAGTGTCAAGAAATGTGAGTGTGAAGTTTGAGAAGAAGAAGAGGAAGACAAAACTATGAGATATCCCACATAGATAGGACAAATCAGGATCCCACGGTATATAACCAGAGCCAGAACTTGTCACTTTATGTCTATGAGTGGAGCATAGAATGTTCTTGGGCTAAATTGTGGCTTAACTCCTCATAATGGTTTTGGGTGACCAGACGGAGACGGAGCCAGAGTTCGGAACTGGAACCGGAACGAATGGCGACGGCAACGGCGACGGAACCAGAACCGGAACGGATGGCGACGATGATGAAACCAGAACCGAAATCGGTTGGGGACGGCGACTGGACCGGATAGACCGGATCACCATGTCGGATGCGGACCAGATGGACCAGATAGACGGATCGATCAAATAGGTGATCACGATGATTTCAGTGTGAAACGAACAAAATATCTAGACTAAAAAACCTAGTAAAGGATTGTATACAAAGGGATGCAAGCAAGGCTTGAACCTTGCACCTCCAAGATAGGAGACAATAGACTTACCACTAAGCTAAGTCATTTCCATAAAAATGTTCTTTCTATCATTATATTTTTACATGTAATTTCTCATATTAGAGCTTGATTGAGTGACATGGTTATCATGCATCACATGTAATGCATGAGCGCCAAATGGCAAACATGCATCACATGCATTCCATGCATTATATGCATGTCTTGTAACCTCACATGCATCATATGCATGGGGGTGTCTATAAAAGAGTGGTTGAAAAAGACAAAAGGGGAGGAGGTATTAATCAGGCAAGCTTTGTACTTTATATCAAAATTAATATTAAGAAGAAAATTCGTTATCCAATTGATGATATATCTTGTTCCTCAAATCTAAAGTAAAGGGTTCGATCTTAATCTCTCTCTCCATTTCAATCTTTCTCAATCTAAAGTCAAGCGTGCTATCTTATCTCAATCTCTCTCTATCTTAAATACTTTCTCGCTAAAGCTAGTGCAAACTTCGAATCCTTCTGGTTCAGAACCCCGGTGGTTCTGCCTCACGATCCGCACGTAGTGACGGATCTTCACGACAACACGCGAAAAAAAAAATGTTAGAGGTTGCCCAACTCTGAGTCCTCGGTCGCCCAACCCTGTCAGAGGTCGTCAACTCTGTGTATTTGGTCCCCAAATCCAACCGTTGCAGGCTACCCAACCTTGACCGTTGCAAGTTGCCCAACCAAATGTGTCATTTCAACCAAAATCTTCAAATAAGCTTGATCTTGAAACTTAAAACTTGCAATAACATATCAGACAGTCACAAAATCAACATTAAAATTTCCAAAATCGACGAACTTCACCGTACTTAACATAAGACAAATAATCATCTTAAAGCATACAACTTTAAAACAGAAATAAACTTATAACATACTTGAAACATAAAATTTAAAACAAAAATCAACTTATAACATACTCGAAACATAAAACTTAAAACAAAAATCAACTTACAACATACTTGAAACATAAAACTTAAAACAAATATCAACTTATAACATACTTGAAACATAAAACTTAAAACAGAAATCAACTTATAACATACTTGAAACATAACACTTAAAACAGAAATCAACTTATAACATATGACATACTTGAAACATAAATCAACATATGACATCCTTTTAACATAAATCCACTTTAAACATCGTAAACTAAATTGCAAAACCACTCAAGCTATGTTTATGGCTCATCCGGACATGATGGCAAGATGCGGCCACAATTGTTGTAACAATCAGAATTTGAGTCCCTTGATCTACGGATCAAGGCATCGTTACAATGCAAGCATCGAATCTATCGCACATATTGGCAACTACCTCCTAGCTTGACTTGCACCTCTTTGCATTTTTTCGGTGTGTGCCTTGGAAGTGTTTGGGGAGCTGCCAATAAGATCTTGCGAAATGTTGACTGATGCTTCTCTCTTCGCATCAATTGTTTACTTCCGCATTATGGATCCACCATCTTCTTCATTGGTTGGTTCCGGTGCACCAACGTGATACCCCACTGTTTGTCTCATTTCTTTGCAAGACGCCATACATGTCAAAACTTTCACATGGTCGATGGATCGTAACCCTTGCCTAAGACATTGAATAGTTGCCTCAATCATTGGTAATTCTGACTCCCATTCCTCCATATCTGATGCACGCCGATTTGCCTCCTCGACTGGTTCTACCTTTGTCTCCACTTCGGTTTTTGTGAAATAGTCATTGCACATATGGGCTACATGATCTATAATAGGCAACGACCCACATAGATGTGGCATGTGCCTCTCAACAATCATCCAAATGCCAAGTATATGCTTACATTTACTCGCAGGGTCTTGGCAATCACAATATGAGCACTGGAGCGATACATTATACCATAGAGTGGATTTAGTCAAGCTCAATATTTTTAACCAATATCGGGGCTCGTCCACAATATGCACCATCACATCATTAGTTTCAAACCTCTCTAGTATCCTGTTTGCCTCTTTAAGTCTTGTTGTTTGATCCCTACAATTAGCATGGGGTGCAAATCTACCACTCTCACATATGTCGTTGCTTGTACCATTCAATAACAGTGCCTCAGACGCAAGTGCTAGTTTGATTGTCCTTGATTAAAATATGCGCAAGATCGGTAATTGATCGGTTTATTCTCCCTCTCAAGGCTGTATATTTGATAAACTACCAATGTCTCTCCACAATATTGGTAGTGTCAACATGTCTGTAGTTGAACATTCTACCAAACTTGGGCCACAGTTTCCTCCACACACATGTCAAGCCACACCATCCTCCTTCTATATATTGCCAAACACCTGGCTTGTTTGCATATTCTACCTTTAACTTCTCACATTGGGCACTGAATGTGGATTCCGTAATGCATTGCATGAGTTGGCACATCTGATTATAAAGGTGGGCTCTCTCAATTGCACTTACCTTTGGCAACAAGTTGTCCACCCATGTTTTTTTTGTCGTGGAACTGACACAACAAAAGTCGACAATGTGTTTGCGACTTTTGCCTATTTGCAACAATCCAAGATAATCGGTCTGTTGCAACCACATTACTTATGGCATTATACGATGTCCAACTTTTATCAATGACTATTACATTTGGCCTCACATCGGGCATCCGTGCGAATATGACTCTCAAGCAAGTTTGACCCCTTATCAGAACTACATGTCATGTACCATAATGGGATATCAATTCCCATGGTGTTTGGGGCCACAACTGCATATAATGGCAACCCAAATTGATTTGTTTTAAACGTGGAGTCGATTGCCCAAGAGTTGTTTATTGACAGTCGTTCACACATCTCTAACATCCATTCATCTTGAAGCACCAAGATGAACGGTTGCTTTGCGTGAGCTCCATATTCACTAGGCAAGTAAGGTTGGACATGAGCCACCTTCCCAAGATCTCGGAGTGTATAGGCATCTTGCATCATCAAAGACCAATCAACCTCTGACATGGCACTCCCAATTTTTAACTTGTTGGCCATGTTATGGACCTCCATTGATATCATAAAGAACCTATAACTCACAAGGTCTAATGGACTAGCCTTGGACTTATGATACGCTTCCTTATGCATGCTCATTCGTGCCACATGTCGTGCACATCCAACATAAAAAAGGTCATCTTTGTAACAACTTATAACATTACGGTGTGTTGGCAAATATTACACGTCTGGTCTACTTCTCGGTACATGAACTGTATGAGGTCCATATATTGAAAGGTTCATGGTCAACCCCGACATTCCTTCAAGTGGCCACATGGAACGTACACCCACTTAAGGATGAAGGCTTTCTATGTTGACCGCACAGATATTGCCGTATGGGCACACTAGCTCGGTGACAAACATACCTAGTCACACGTGCACCCCTTGCGACCCCTGTACGGAAGTGTGTGTGATTACCTCTTTTGAACATCTGTGAGCATATCATCTACCTTATGGGCCTTTATCTCGATCACTTCTATGGGTCTAGACTTTTTATATTTCACGACACTTGTCCCCTCCATGTCAGATGGAGTTAACCTCGACACAACTTGACAACCACATCGGTCAACCAGTGCTTTCACATACATAGTAGGGATCCCATGGTCATGAAGGTCATCGGACCAAAGTTTCTTTAACTCTTTCAGAGTACCTGTCAATGGCCAATGAGATGCACCATAATGTGACACCAATACCACCTCCCTCCAATTCTCTACGTAAGTAACCTAAAGATTGGGAGATGCCTTAAGGTATATTGCATTCTCATTTCTAATCATGAGACAACTCTTCATGTGCCTCCATGCATGTAGATTGAGAGGTGCACCCCTTGCGACTGCGCTTAATGCTTCAAACGTTACCTTAACTTGACCCGATAAATCTTTAAGCATTAAATCGTACACACCTCTCGTGAACGCAAAATACTTGGCCGAAAAGTACATGAAGGGATCAACCTCCTCCTCCTTTGGTTCGTATGAAGACGACTCATAGTCTTCGTCAGATGTAGGCGATGCTAACACTTTGTCGGATGAAGACGAATCCAACTCTTCGTTGATAGTTGCATAACCATCCTCATAATCATACAATGAGGTTATCAAATCATGGTCATTTGGATTCATCTCGATCACTTCTAAATCTTTTAGTGATTAATCCAATAACAAAACGTGACTAATTGAAATTTTAAGACTGAGATGTAGTTAACTAGAGTATGAATAAGACGTGCCTCTGTGACAACATGAATCAGGTGTGCCTCTGTAATTAATTGCAGGATGAATCAGCTCTGATTAAAATGAGGGTTTAGGGATTGATTAAGGTGACTTAAATTGTGATTAATTTGTATGTTAATATGACCGTTTTTTTATCAAGTTGGCCGACCCATTAATAGGTTCGATGACAATATTAAAACAGGTTGGGCAACCTGGTTTACGATATCGAGCTGTTTTTAAAGAGGTTGGACGACCTGGTTTATGAGTAGAGATGTTTTTTATGAGGGTTGGGCGACCTGATTAATATAGGTTGGGTGGCTTGATTAATAGGTTGGGGGACTTGCTTTATAAGAATAGTTGTTAGATAAGAGGGTTGGGCGACTTTATTAATGTAGGTTGGGTGGCCTAATTAATAAATAGGTTGGGTGACCATATTAAAACTGGTTGGGAAACCCGGTTTATGAGAAGATGTTTTTTAAGAGGGTTGGGCGATCTGATTAATATAGGTTGGGTGACTTGATTAATAGGTAGGGTGGTATTAGAGATCATGGTACTAAAGTAAGCTTAAGATAAGGATAAACTAATGATAGATAGAAAGGAGAAAGAGAAAGAAGGGTGCCGATCCACCCGACCACCCCCGAGTGAAGGGATCGAGACGGACTCGAGCCTCGATCGGCGTCCCATACCACCACCGTGGCATCGAGTCGTACCTGGTGCTGGCGTGCTTGCTACAAGAGTTGACCCACCACAAGAGCAGAGTCTCGATGTAGTCAAAAGATGATCCAATGAGGGTAGTTAGGCCTCTTATTTATAGCGATACCCAAGGCCCCTAGGCAAGTTCACACTTGACCTAATGGGTTGTCTCAATCCCGAGGATTAAAAGTAATCCTCCCCTTCTTTACACTCTCGTTTAACCCTCACACTTATCCACGTGTATAGAATACTACGGTAATTCTCACCACGGGATATTAAATGGCCATGCCCGTAACATACTCCCCTTCTTTAAAACATTGCACTCTTGCAATGGAAAGTTAGGGAAATTTGTTCTTAGAGTATTCTCGCGTTCCCATGTGGCATCTTTGATAGATTTGTCCATCCATTTAATTTTAAATTCTCGGATTTCTTTAGTACGTAACTTTTTTGTTTTAATATCGAGAATTCTTTTTGGTACATGTGGTTTCAAAGATAAATCTTCAGAAGTAACCAGAGTTTCAGTTGTAACTGTGTTGTCGCCAGAACCTAGAAGTTCTTTTAGACGACTCACATGGAAGACTGGATGAATTCCAACACCATCGGGAAGAGCGAGATGATAGGCTAATGACCCAATGCGTTTGAGGACTGTAAAAGGTCCACAAAACCGTGGGGCTAACTTAGCGCACTTACCCGTAGAAAATGTCTTAGAATTGTGAGATACACGTAAAAATACCTTCTGTCCAGGGTTGAATACACGAGGTTGCCTATGATGGTCATCATAAAAACGCGCTCTATCTTGAGCTGTTTTTATATTATCTCGTGCAATATGCAACATATCTTGTATATCCCGAAGAAAGTTTTGCGTACTTCGCAACTCATCATGATGTATATTAACATCAATCGGGGCTCGTGGCTGAAAACCATACATCAACATAAAAGGACTATATCCCGTCGACGTATGCTTGGAGCTATTATAAGCAAACTCCAAAATTGGGAGATAACGTTCCCATTTTGTTGGTTTTGCACCAACGTATGCTCGAAGCATGTCCTCAATAATTTGATTTACTCGTTCTGTCTGTCCATTGGATTGAGGATGATCCGTGGAGCTCATGCTCAACGTAGTTTCTAACTTCTTAAAGACTTGCGTCCAAAATTCACTAGCAAACTTTGGATCTCGATCACTCACGATATCCATCGGTAACCCATAAAAACGAAACAATTCGTCAACGAATTGGTAAGCCAATTCAGGAGCTATTACCGTGGTTTTAGTAGCAATAAATTTGGCCATTTTAGTTAGTCGATCAATGACAACCCAGATGGCATCATGACCTTTTTGGGTGCGAGGAAGGCTAACAATAAAATCCATGGATATACTTTCCCACTTATTATTGGGAATGTCCAAGGGATGTAAAAGTCCTGCGGCTTTAAGTCGCTCGGGTTTGTTAACCTGACACTGGTGACATTTAGTCACATAGCTATGTATGTCAGGACGCATCTTAGGCCAATAAAAATGAGTGGAGATGAGAACGAGTGTATGATGTATTCCAGGGTGCCCTGCTGAGGGTGCACCATGGCATTAAAGAAGAATCCTCTTTTTGACCTCGGGTAAATCTGGAACACAAACCTTCCCATTACGATAGAGCAAACCGTTAGCAATGTGGAAGTATTCCTTCGAGGATGTGGTGGTGTATGTTCCAGACTCAACTCTTGCCCAGTATTTTGCAAAATAACTTTCATCGGGATACTTTCCTCAAAGGTGATCATAAAGATCTTATGTTATTTCAGTGAAGCTAAGCATGTTAACTTCACAGATGCGTCTTAGTGCATTAGCGACAGTGTTCATGGAACCTTCACGATATCGTATGGAAAAATCAAAGTCCTGGATGAGATCAGCCCATTGTGCCTTACGACCTTTCAAGTCTTGTTGGTCACAAAAATATTTCAAGGACTCGTGGTCTGTAGTTACCACAAAGCGATTTCCATAAAGATAATGGCGCAATGTTTTGAGCGCATGTATAACTGCAAATAATTCCTTTTCTTGAACGGTATACCGACATTGAGCAGAATCAAGTTTCTTACTCTCGAATGCTATTGGTTTACCATCTTGATACAAGAAAACACCTATAGCATAATTGCTTGCATCGGTTTCAACCTCAAAAGGTTTTGAAGGATCAGATAAAAGAAGTGAAAGAGCCTTGCAAACCAAGTCCTTGAGTTCCTTAAAGGCGAGGTCTAGTGTAGCATTCCACACAATAGGTTTTGTAGACTTACGCCTTTGACCTTTTAAAATATCAGTAAACGGCGTCGTCAATTGGGAGTAATTACGAAGAGACTTTCGCAAAAACCCAACAAAACCAAGGAATGATCGAACTTCTCGAATATTCCGAAGAGTGGGCCAAAGCTTGATTTTCTCAATGTGAGAAGGATCAATTTCAACTCCTTGTTCGGTTATGAGATGTCCTAGATAAGTAATTGATTTCTTGAAGAACTCACATTTTGAGATCTTCGCATAAAACTGTTTGTCACGCAATGTTTGTAAAATGAAGCGGACATGTTTAGCATGTTCTTGTAATGTACGGCTATAAACTAAAATATCATCCAAGAAAATAATGACAAATTTTCCAAGTTGTTCTCGGAAAATGTCATTCATTTCTTGTTGAAAAGTAGTTGGAGCATTGGTCAAACCAAAAGGCATAACCAAAAACTCGTAATGGCCATAGCACGTACGAAATGCCGTTTTAGGAACATCGTCCTCACTTATTCGTATTTGATGGTAGCCAGTACGGAGATCAAGTTTTGTAAAATACTGAGCTCCTTGGAGACAGTCAATTAGATCGTCAGCCCGGGGCAATGGATACGGATTCTTGATCGTCACTTTATTCAAGCGTCGGTAATTAATACACATACGCCATGTGCACTCTTTCTTTTTTACCAAGAGAACTGGTGCACCCCATGGAGATTTACTATAACGTATGTAACCCATTAGTAAATAGTCCTTGAGTTGCTTAGATACCTCATCCTCTTCGGATCGACTTAAGCGATAAGGAGGTATACTTATTGGTGCAACACCAGGTACAATATCTATACGATGGTCTATATTACGTTTAGGAGGTAAGCCATCTGGTAGTTCACTCGGAAAAACATCAC
Organism: Azolla caroliniana; assembly: GCF_043228905.1. NCBI lineage: Eukaryota > Viridiplantae > Streptophyta > Polypodiopsida > Salviniales > Salviniaceae > Azolla > Azolla caroliniana. The sequence goes on from NW_028230476.1 coordinate 181,610, forward strand.
AAAAATCATTTAAGATTTCATCAAGTTGTTGTTGTTCAAAATATGTTCATTGAACTGAGACATTATCGATATTGTAAACGTGAATGTCCGGATCAAGTACACAATAAAATAGAGTAGAACAAGACAACTCGGATATTGATGGACACGAGGAAACAATCGAGAGGGATTGTTTTTTTACACATTGAATAAAATGAGTACAATCGTTCGGTACAAATGTAATTGAATGATGAACCAAATCAATAGATAAAGAAGAGTTTTTATTATAAAACCAGGGATAACCCAGTATTACATCGGTGGTACAAAGATTCATTACATGGAAGTCTACTTCCTCTATATAAGTATCAATAGATATTCCTAATGAATGAATTGCCTCGTTGATGTATTGTACTCTTCTATCAGCCAAGTGCACCGTGTAGGTGTGATCACTTACGGTGGGTTGGATTCCCCATATCTGAACCAAACGATCATTCACAAAATTGTGTGAGCTTCCCGAATCAAATAAAAATTGTACGGGAGATCCATTGATATACCCGTTTGCACGTAGTAAATAATTGGGACCCAATACATAGTGAGGGAAAAAACATTGAGAATTACTTAAATGATGTGTATAGACTTGAAGGACATTAGGAATCTGACTTTTATGGTCTGCAGCTTTAGCTTTGTTGTCGTGCTCTTTCCGTTGGAGCTTTCGACATTGATCTTTTGTATGACCCTTCTTTTTGCAGAATACGCAAAAAGGATGTTGTCGCTTACAATCGCGATCCATGAATTCATTGGGTGTCTTGCGTTTCCCAACGAATTGCGACTGCTTAGTCCCAGGCGCTTCGTTGGGTTTGTTGTGGTCCTTCTTCGAAGTGCGTTGATAGCGAAGAACTATTTCAACGGCATCTTCGAAGGATTTTGGATCCTTATCGTGCACTATCCAGTGATAGTCCGAATTGGGGATGCCATTGACAAAACAAGCTATCAACCAATTGTCCCCTTCTAGACCCGATTTTTGGATTTGGGTTGTAGCATGGTGAACATAGTCTTCTAGCGAGGAAAATTTCTTACTAAAAAGGTTCATTAAAGCTTGTGTTGCCTCGGTTCGAGAGGGAGGTTGCAGAAATTGGCCCTTAAAAACCGTGACAAAATCTGTCCAGGTATTGGGCAATTTCCCCATAGTACGGAGCCCACGCCACCAGGCGGCGGCCTTACCCCCGAGTTCTCAACCGACATATGCAATCTTCGTACTATCTGGTGTGGGATAGAGCTCAAAATGAGACTCCCATCGTCCCAGTCATGTGCAAATTGCTTCTTCGGTTCTTTCCTTTTTGTCTCCCGTAAATGGCTTAACGACAAATGATGGTTCACCTTGTCACTCATCAGGTCTATTAGTCTCACGTTGTAGACTAATGACACGTGCCTCAAGAGCACTCTGAGATTGCCGAAGTTCGGTCATCTGTTCAGCGGTGAAACTAAGGTATTGGGTTATTTGTGCCAAATACATCTCAGTGGACATTTGTCCAGGAGGATTCCCTTGAGTTCCTTCTGCTTGAGCGGATGACATCGGGTCGTTAATTTGAGCCATTAAAGATTATTTCTGGAAAAGAAATAGGATAAGGTCAGAGAGATAGTCATAACATCATGTCGTGATGTAAACATATCATGGGCAAACATTAATCGATATCATGATCTCACGTCAATACCCCTCTAGACGTATGAGATGAGGTTCAAGATCAGGTTACTATGGTAACACAAAGGTGTTTTAAAAACCATGGAGGTGACAATTTAATGTCTTTCCCTGATCTCTATATCGATTTTTTCATGGTGGCTCCCTGAGGCTCAACCATGTATGTTCGCGTCATGAGTAGTTTATACACGAAAAAAATGTTAACAATAAACTATGTTTCTTTGCCCACATATGTGGTTTCGGCTCTTTAAGTCCTATTACGAGGACCCCGAGGTGCACTTAGACCTTAAGTCTAAACATGTGTTATAGTCATATGTATCAAGGATGTTGTATGGTCTTGGTCATATTTGAACTCGAGACCTCGAGAACAAATACATTAAACACTTGAGCCAACCAAGTAAGTTGCTCTTCTCGAATGCTTAATGTTTGATGCGTATAAGAGATATGCGAGGCATTTGATCATATATGTTTTTTTTAAAAGAACATATATGTCAAGGGTCCTTATTTCGCCCTCATTTACCAAAACTATGTTGGTACGTTACCTAACCTCAACTATCGTAATTACGATGGCATACGCCAAAGTGCAACCTAATGGTCAAGCCAAATGAGCCCTCGTTTCATAGTAGGCCCACGTGGCCCATCACATGGTCACGTCATTACGAATGCCTCTCGTAAGAACGAGCTCATGGTGGCATCGTATCCATGTAACGAGGGAGGGATGTTGGATACGTAGGTCATTGGAGCGACCTCACTTGAAGTGGGTCAAGCCCTACGTACTCAAAATCATTATGGCTATAGGCGTTTCTTTACGTAACGAAATCGAGGTCATCAACGGGGTTGTCAACAATCAAAAATTGTTGAAAAAGGGATGGTGACAACGCCATTCTCACAAAAATGTGAGGACGGCCACCAACATCCTTTTCCCGACAAGGACAACTTTCGATATAATCACGTAATAACGAATATACACATATGTTTACTTATCACATATATACGATCAAACACATATATACGTGACCACATATGCCTATATTAAACATATCGTTAAAATTAAATAGCCAAAAATGATGTGATCGAGATACGTAATCAAGGTATATAAACCTCTACGCACACGAAACATCCACAAATAAGAGATCATCATAATACACAATTGAGGTATTGACCTCTTACGCATACGAGACCAAACGCATATCCTTTACAACAAATCAAGGTATTAAACTCATACGCAAACGTAACATATGTTCGTGAACGTAATATGTAATTGAGGTATTAACCTCGTACGCATACGACACTCATCACATATTATTTATATGTCAAACGAGGTATTGACCTCGTGCACATATGTAAACGTTTTAAATAATCAATTAAAGACCACTACAACATCATTGACTTAATGAAAAAAAATGACATATAAACTAAACACATGATTAGATGGGAGAAGAGAGAATAGAAAAAAAAAATTTATTACGGAAAGAGTTACCGAAGTTCTTCGTTGATCGTTGTCTGGATCAAGGCCGACCGCACATCGATCGATCACCATCAATCAAAAGACAAAAGACAAACAAAGAAACATTAGTACATAGCTCTGATACCAAATATTAGAGATCATGGTACTAAAGTAAGCTTAAGATAAGGATAAACTAATGATAGATAGAAAGGAGAAAGAGAAAGAAGGGTGCCGATCCACCCGACCACCCCCGAGCGAAGGGATCGAGACGGACTCGAGCCTCGATCGGCATCCCATACCACCACCGTGGCGTCGAGTCGTACCTGGTGCTGGCGCGCTCGCTACAAGAGTTGACCCACCACAAGAGCAGAGTCTCGATGTAGTCGGTCATGCCCGTAACAGGTGGCCTAATTAACAAGTTGGGTGGGATTAATAGGTTGGGTGACCTGATTAATATAGGTTGGGTGGCCTGATTAACTTGTTTATGAGAAGAGATGTTAGATAAGAAGGTTGGGCGACCTGATTAATAGTGGTTGGGTGGCCTAATTAATAGGTTGGGTGATCAATGTCAAAAATAGCAGACACAAATGAAACAACATATCTTTAAAAACAACAAACATAAATCACAATATGAGTGAGAAAACATCATATCTTTGAATAAAAAACAATGAAACACCAGATCAATGAAACAATCACTTTATGAGTATGAAACAATAGATCAACTTATAATAGACAGACACTTTACATAAACAACTTTTCCATTAATAAGTATTTTCAATATACAATGAGTTGAAACTCACTATGTAAAGAGTGGACCATAATTACAACATCCGTCAATAACAAAATATAATACCACATTTACAACATCCGCTCGTAGACAATATATTTACAATTATATGACGATATTTACAATATCCGTCGTAGACAAAATATCTATGGCCATGACAAAATTTGGGTAGCCATGACAAAATTTACATTATGGGGCCACTAGTTGCAGCTGGAAATCCCTGTACCCTTCGTGCCCACTCATCCACATGAATCCGAAGTGAATCCACTTCGCGTTTGGTGAACCACATCGATGTGCCCTGTCACCAAATATGTATAAGAACACAACTATACAAAATCCACATAATACATCCATTTGCAACTACACTTACAAAAGTCGGAGATATCCATCCTCGTAAGAACTCCTCGCCAACATCTGTATAGTCTTCATCACGTAAAAGCCACAATCCCAACCACTTGGCTGAGTTTGGATATGCAATACATGATGTCGACCCTCAGGGACAATGGTGTGGCTTGATGGTTCATTAGAAATTGTCCGAATTGCGATCTCCACAAGACTCCGCAAGTTGCTAGTCCTCGCGTCGTTTAGTGAATCGCAGAAGACTACTTTGCTTGTCAACTTAGAAACTTTGTGTTGCATCTTTGTCCACAAAACCTAATGAACCTGAACCATGATTGGAATGAAGATGAAATCATGGTCATCCACCTTCCCAAGGATGTTTTGCCCCTTCGTCGTTTGGTTGTGTAGCTGCAACCATAGTGGGTCGACTATGGTGAATCGTTCTGTCACATCAGGTGGCAATGAGTACTCCATAAACGTGGTGAATAATATCATCATCATGTTGATGCCTTTTCTCCATCCTTGCCCATGGTCTCAAGTTCTGACTTTGTAATGTCAACTGCCATATCGAGTCATCTACAGGTCAGCTGGTACATATATGTATAGAAACATGCATGTATCATGAATTAAAACAAACTTAATGTTGGTTAGTAGGATAACAATTGACAAACACAAATAAATGACCTAGAAAAATGTTTGTCTGATGTTTGCGTAGACACATCGGATAGGTTTAGAGCCTCACCTACATCAGTGGACACACCACCCTCTTCGGTGGATATCCCTGCCTTTTTACGTTGTTGTGCCTTTTAGCGTCAGATCGTTTGCGTGAGTCGGGTGGGAACCGCTGGGGTTTTGGACTAGGAAGAGGAAGAATTTGAGACGATTTTAATTATAAATAGATTATTATAAACTTGCGAATCCCACAAGTATAATATATTTTATTAATCAGTATTTAGATAAGAATATGTATTTAGATTGAAAGAAAGATATAAGAAACTTGTGAATCCCACAAGTATAGATTATATTGTTTTCGTGAATCCCACGATTATATTAATTGGTTGGTGTTTTTGGAAATATATCCAATTTCCAAGTATTTCACACCCCTTTTACATTGTGCTCCCCATCCTTATGTAGTGATGAGGGAGTCTTAATAATCCATGCTTTTTTTTCCTAACTATAGGCTCCATGCTTTTCTTATAGATAGACTATATGCTTTATCTAAAGTGATCATGCTTTTTCTAACTTGTGCGTTTTTATCGACTATAGCGTTCATGCACGCTAGATGTGCATGCGTAGCTTTTTCTTTTAGCATGCGTTTTTCTTTTAACTAAAGTTTATCCTACGTGAACTTAGCTTTCTATGTGGGACATCTACTTTTTAACACTAATGAAATGCTAGTGTAATGGTAAGGTTTCACATTATTAAAATGGAGGTGCAAGGTTTGAATCTTGCCCTATGCATGTTATATATATTTTAATATTTTCTACTATTTATTCATATTTATTAAATCGGTACTTTATAAGTTTTTCACATAGTGTACGAAATACACTACGACAACGTGACTATTTCACCACAATAAGACACATGTTATTATCTGCATTCTGCCTATAAACACTCCAACACATATCAAGAATGAAATCCTCGCACATACTTACATAAGAATCCAAACCAGAAGAAATCTTCTTCTTCAACATCTCCAACCACTCATCCTTTTTGGAGTCGTAGATCGCCATCTCATGGTCCATAAATCGTGCCACAAACTCTGCCTCTGTGTCACGTCAAAGTTCAACGGGAATAGAATTGAACCTCGAAACAACCCTAAACTTCAACTTCCAGATGTATGATTGCCGATTGCTATGGTACTTGATTTCGGGGTCCATGAATCTTTTGAGTGATCTCTGAAGCTCATAGCTATTGAAACATACCCCCGGAGTACCCTCCTCTATACGCAACACTCGTGGTAGAACTATGGCAATTCCATGTGCCCTATGTAAATGTGTTTCCATGTCGAATTATTTGCGATACCACCATAGCGAGAGGCTGCAATACTCAGCCACAATACATGCATTGGCCTTGTTCCCATTTGCATCTCTTCCAACCTTATACAACGAGTCTGGGCTAGGAGCATTTGTTGTTTCTGTATGTGTTAGATATGCTAGACCATTTGTTACATAAAGATTGACCTAATACAACGAGACCAAATCCACATACCATTTGGAGGAGCATCTTTGTCGAATGATGCCATGGCCTGTATGGGCTCGACCCGAGGATGATGAACCACCAATGCCTAATCCATGCTCTCCCCACCCTTAGACATGTCGGTTGCACAACTTCGCCAATGTCTTCTAACGAAAACCCTCTAACAAATCATCAGTCAGCATACATGCATCACACATCATTACCACTATTAGGGGAAATTGGTTCGTGACATACCTCTCTTGAGTTGGATATTTATCACCATTATCGAAATCCCAACACTCTTTGTACTTGGACCTAGCAACCATCTACCACCATTCAAGGAAAAGAAAACATATAGAAATGACGCAAAATCGTAAATAAGTAATCAACCGTAAACCATTAATAATCAATAAGTCTTTGCAAGTCTATTCTATGATCAATAAGCTAAACATGTTCTAAACCTTCTCCCTAACATTCTAATATCAAGCCATAATTAACAATCCGCAACGGTCCGGTTCCGAAATGAACCGAATTGCGAAACCACGACTTAACAGTTTAAACGGTTCGGTTCAAGTTCAAGTTTTTTTTAACGGTTCGGTTTGGATTGGGGGGTGAATGGTTCGGTTCGGTTCGGTTTTAATTGTTTGAAATTGCAGTTTAAATGGTTTGATGGTTTTTAAAAAATTTTAAAATAAAAATAAAATTTTTAAATTTTTAAACAACCTTTTTATTTTTAAGCCTAATCCTCAAATTTTGGGAAAAATCTTTAAATTTTTGAATTTTTGAATTTTTGAATTTTTACTTAAGTTGAAAACCGAAACGACGGTTTTAGCGGTTTAATGGTTTAACCGTTTGGATTTTTACCAAACGGTTTGGTTTAAATGGTTTTGGTTTCGTGGTTCAGTTCAGTTCAAGTTTCAATATTTTTAAACGGTTCGGTTTGGACAATCTCGAACCGAACCGAACCATTGCCGATTGTTAGCCATAATATCAAGTTAATATCATAACATCAATTGTAAACCATTAATAATCAATATCAAGCTAATGTCATAATATCAACCGTAAACCATTAACATTCTAATATCAAGCATTAATATCATAGTATCAACCGTAAACCGTTAATAATCAATATCAAGCTAATATCATAATATCATTAATAATTAATATCAAGCTAATACCATAATATCAACCGTAAACCATTAACATTCTAATATCAAGCATTAAACCGTAAACCATCACACATCTGTAATGATCAATAACCTAAACATGTTCTAAACTGTTCCTAAGAATAAACCTAATCATTGTATCAAGCCAAACCCTAAACAGTTTCTACAATCATACTATCACGCTAAACCCTAAACCTTCTCCCTAACATTCTAATCTCAAGCCATTATATCAAGCTAATATCATAATATCAACCAAAACCTTCTCCCAAACCATAATCCCTCAACATGAAAAAGCCAACCACATAATAAAAAAAAGCAGAAAACGTAGAGACAAACACAAATACATACCTGGGAAATAGTAGTGTGGCTATGGCATATGTGATTGCTGGAAATGTCGATTGCATGCTGCTTGAAAAAAATCACTTTCCCGGCAAAAATACCTGTCAATCTTATTTGAAAAATGAGAGATAATGACAGGTTTTTAGGTTTTATAGTCGTTAGTTGGGCGACCAATGTACTCTGAAGATACATGCGGTTGGGTGACCAACTTACTTTGAGGATACATGTGGTTGGGCAACCTAATTAAAAGGTTGGGCGATCCCTCCACACTTAATGGGTTGGGTGACCACGCGTCGGTTGGGCGACCTCTCAACAACTTTTTTAGTCGCGCTCTTTTTTATTATCCAAATCGAACAATGCAAATCGCACACACCATTAGCTGAGCGACCTGCACCATCTGTGGTTGTGATTCCCTCACCAGCCCTATTTATGATTTGTTGCATAATAGACACGTCGATACCATACCATACATGCTCGTGTCTAACTACTACCAAATATTAAAGAGGGCAAGTGAGGGAATCGCGAGCACAGACGGTGCATGTCGCTCAACTAAGGGCATGTGCGATCTGCACCGTCTGATGTGAATAAAAAGTTGACAGCCTCTGTCACCAAGAGCCCAACTCTTTGACAGCCTCTGTCACTAGGAGCTCGACCAACTATGGGTAGGAGCCTGACTCTTAAATAATTGAAAGTAAAAAAAATAGAGTAGTAAGTGAATAGGGTATTGATTAGAGTTGTTTGGAAAATTTGTTAGGTGTATGGTTCGAATTTTTTTTTTCTTTAAATTCTTTCTTTTTGGGTTTTCTTCTTCTTCGACTTCTTTCTTTTTTAGGGTTCCAACATTTGGTTTAGGGTATGTAGTCACTTTACACTTCATTTACATTTAAAGGTTCATAATGGTGGTATTGAATTCAACACCTTAATTACTAAATGTGTTCATGGTGCCATAATAGTCTAAAAGCTGTAAAATTGTCATCATCAAACACTTAACCATATGTTGTTGACCGTACCTTTGTGCCCTAGTATATACTAAACATTTGCAAACTTTGATTGATACAAGTGGACTTATGCTTTAGTTGCCAAATTGAACATTTGTATTTCTGTAACTCTTAAGATGCTTCTTTTCATAATTCACTGATGACATTCCAAATAAGATTTTTCTCCATCTTAGATATCCTCTAATGTGCAATATTCTTGCCAAAGATCAAGCAAGTTGAGAACTTTAAAAGATGAAAAGTTGATGTATTGGAAATTTCTAAGGTGGCCTATGCATGGATTGCTACGATAGTGCAATCAAATTTTCTATCATTGAATTCTTAGCCAAGAATGCATGCGAGAGTTTTAGGTGGAATGCCCTTGAACTATTTTGGCAACATGATACAACCAAATAGATCTTTATAGAAGGTCAAAATAATTATTTATTTAATGCTTGTCTACTTCAAAATAGCTTGAATACACATATTCATAACTTTGCTTGGAAAGTGATTTTGTAGCTCAAACAATATTGGAAGCAAATACTACCTGATTTTCTCACTTCTTTTTATAGTTGATAATCAGCTCACTTCTTTTTACAGCTTGCAAGAGCTCATTTGCCAAATAAAAATAGAATGGCAAGCATCACCACTTCTCCCTAGATGGTCACTTAGCTTACACAATTATTATATCATAGTTTCACATTTACAAGTTACAACATGATGAATTCTCATCTTTTGCAATTGTAGATCTTTTACTCTATGATCCTTGTAATCCACATTGAGCCCTTAACACTTTTGTTCAAGTAAAGTTAGCTCTTACCATTCGGGCTATGTTTGATTGTCACTTTAATATGCAACTCACTCATGTTCCAAGTAAAGTTAACTCTCATAATTTGGACTTTTTCTTGATTCTTTGACTTTATACCATGGAATACTCTATTTATGGATCATGATCCAACACAAGAAGAAATGACACATTCACATTTTCAAACTCACTCATGTTCCATGTAAAGTTACCTTTCATAATTTGGGCATTTTCTTGGTTCTTTGACTTTATACCATGGAATACTACTACCTACGGATCATCAACTAACATAAGAAAAAATGACACAATAACACATTCACATTTTTAAACTCGCAGAAAGCATTGGACACCACTTGGAATTTCCAAGGTTAAATAGAAATAGCAAACAACTACTAAAGAGTACCAGAAACAGTGGCATCTATAAAATTTCAATTCCACATGAAAGATTCCATATTAGTGTGTAAAAATAAATTTCCATACATACATCTCTCTGCAGTACCAGTATCAATATATGACTACAAAGTAGAAACACTGGAACTGTGTTCATTCCACCACCAGAGCAATACTGACGTGATTGAAAACAATGAATCCGAGGTAAAAGAGGCTATTGTGTCCAATATACCCATTATAGGCTATTGTCATGGAAGACTACAACTAATATGGCCGATATCGTCCTGAACTTCTACCAGTATTTGTTCTGTTACCATGTCCATGTCTTTGACACTATGAACCCAAACCGAAACTTCAGTGATCTCTGTATGGAGCAAAGCTTGTGATAACTTTCAACTACGAGGTCCTTGATAAGGAATCAACAACCTCTACTAGCGCCAGTAAAAGATTTCCATATTCCCCACCACACCATCGATCTGCATCATCTCACAATACTTCATTCCACCTCCCTTCAAGTTTTCCAACCCCTTTCCCCATCATAGTTGATTCGTCCATCCTAAAAATGCAATGTAACCACAAATCCATGTTATCAAGACAAAAACATCTTATACCTTAGATTTCATATCTAATATCGAATTACGTTATATATCTAAGTCAGGCTCCTCAGCCTACTACCTGAGGTGAGTCAAGCTCCTCGAGCGCCTGCTTCAGTTGAGTCAAGCTCCTTGGGCTCTTGCTTCAATTGAATCAAGCTCCTTGGGCTCCCCATAAAGTGAAAATTTGAGAGCGCGCTTTTTTTATCCACATCGGACGATGTAGATCGCACGTGCCCTCAGTTGAGCGACCTACATCGTCTGTGCCCACGATTCCCTCACTTGCCCTCTTTAATATTTGGTAGTAGTTAGACACGGCGTACCATACATACATGTTGTCATGCATACACAATACATACATACATACATACATACATACATACATACATACATAACATTGTTGGGAAAACTAGTCCCTCCAGATGGGAAGAAGAGAAATCAAATGGAGTCAATTGAGTACTAATCGGTGAGATAAGCCGAATCAATTGATTGCCAACTCGGCCGAGGCGAAAAAATCGAATAATAATAGTTTGGCTAATAGCCAAATCAGCCGAAGTCGACTCGATGCTAGATTTGTAAATAGTCATATATGAACACGAGTATAAATATTCTTAGGGCAAGTAGTTAGATTATTATTATGATTGTTGTTGAAAAGTTACAATTTGTAGTTGCTTCTGTAACTAATGTATGTGTGTATGAGAGAGAGAGTTGTAACTCTACAATTGTCTGTAGACGAAGAGAAGCTCAAGGTTGTTGCCTTAGAGTCTTATGTGTATTCCTTTTACATATAGTGATTTCTTGGAGTTTGCAGACTCCTGTGGTTTTTCCCCTTTTCGGGTTTTCCATGTAAAATACTTGTGTCTCTATACTTCTATCAATTTCTATTTCGGTTTCTTTTGTCTTGTTTTTGCATTTGACTTGCTACCCAGTTGTGTCCGGTCTCCCTCATTTACAACAAACATACACACACACACACACACATATATACGCTTGTGTCTATCTGCTATGAAATCATAATAAGGTCCGGTGAGGGAACCATAGCCACGAGCGTGTGGCGATTTGCACTGGCAGATCATTATCCAAAAAGCGCGGCATTTGCACCCTCTATCACCATGAGCCCAACTCTGACAACATCTGCCACTAGTAGCCTGACTCTTTGGAAGCTCATGTCATCAAGTGCCCGACTAAAAGTCTAACATCAAAAACTTCAAAAAGCTTCTACCATTAAAACAACAATATGACATCAAAAACTCTGAGTTTGAAATATATAAAACTTCCACCATTAAAAGTAAAACACACCCATTCGGCCATTTGTTGCAGACACATTCCTCAATAGCAACCTTGTCGAAGAATCCTAACCCTTGCCGAATCCATGGAATAGCTTCCTAAGTCATTTGTAATTGAGACTTCCATGATTCCATGTCTACTGGTTCTGCCTCAATCTCCATGGCTAGTTTTGCCTCTGTTTGCACTTTTGTTTCTATGATATCATCAATTCGCAATTGGGCCGCATGATATATAAATGGTAACGACCCACATAGGGATGCCATATGCCTCTCAATGATCATCCGAATTCCAAGTAAATGCTTACATTTACTTGCAAGGTCTTCGCTATCACAATATGAGCATTGGAGCGAGACATTATACCATAGAGTGGGAGTCGTCATGCACGATATTCTAAACCAACATCGAGCCTCATCCACAATATGCATTGTGTTGGTATTAGACACATACCACACAAGTATCCTCTCAGCCTCTTTAAGTCTTGACCTTTGATCCCTAGAATTTCCATGGGGCACAAATCTACCACTCTCACATATATTCTTATCGTTTCATGTACCATTCTATGAAGGTCCCTCTTATGCAAGTGAAGATTTCAATGTCCCTGATTAAGATATGCACAAGATTGGTAATAGATTGGTGATAAACTGTCAAAATCTCGGTTTATTGGTTGTGTCAATATGTACGTAGTTGAATAATCTACCAAGCTTGGGCCATAGATTCCTCCACACAAAAGTCAAGCCACACCATCCTCCTTCTATATATTGCACGCACCAAGTTTGTCAACGTATTCTACCTTTAACTCCTCACACATAGCATTGAAGGCGGTTTCCGTAATGCAATGCATGAGTTGGCACATCCGTTGATAGAGGTGATTTCTCTCGGCCCACTTGTCAACTAACAAAATAAAAGGCGGCCACCACTCACACATTTCCAACATCAACTGATCTTAAGGTATCAAGATAAATGGTTCCCTGGCTGGAGATCCATTTCGACTAGGCCAATATGATTGGACATGAGCCACTTTGCCTAGATTCAGAGTGCATAGGCATATTGCATCATCAAAGACCAATTAACTTCTAACAATGCACTTTCGATTTTTAATGTATTTGCCATATTATGGACCTTTGTTGATCACCATATTCACCAACATTTCAAAATACCATTTACACTTTGACACCATATTCCAAATGTTGAATCACATATATACACATTAATGCCAATCACCACATGGTCACTATGACACCATATATAAAATGTGTTGAGAATCAAGCTCAACTTGGTCTAGTGTGTGAACTCACCTTGAGAGTGAATAGACACACCAATGGTCAAGAGTCACCATTAAGTTACCACTTTGTATTCTAGCATTTAGTATGAGTCATAGAATCATACGTATTCTATAACACATAACTTATGAGCTTTCACATTCCCCATGCTTATGAGTTTTGTAGTTAATGAAGAGAGAGGGTGACTATATAAAGCACCCTCCTCCCTCTTTGTAAAATGTTGAGTCTTTCTCCTTTGTTAATATAATCTAACTTGCATATACTCTATGACTTACTCCTTGTCTATCTCACTCACTCACTCACTCTCTCTCTCTCTCATACACACACAGTTCACACCTATTCCGCTACACAAGAATCCTACCCGATTCTTTACATGGTATCAGAGCGATTTGGTAGCTCGATCTAGCCCATTCACCTCATCGTGATCGTGTGTTGTGCTCTACGCCGACAACCAAGAACCGGCTCATCGCTATCGTAGCTTCACTACATAGCTCACATTCGAAGAGAGAAGAAGAAGAAGAAGAAGAAGAATCGACATAATGAATACTCAAATGGGGAGCGCTCTCCCTACCGAAAAGTTGAATCAAAACAACTTCGCATCTTGGGAGTACAAGATGCACCAATATCTTGTCAGAAAAGGCTATTGGAGCTACATCAAAGGAGAGCACAAAGACTGACCCGCCGAAGCGGCTCCCGGATACGTGACATGGGAGCAAGCTGCAAGTCACATGATGTATTACTTGGCGACATGTGTTCACAATCACATGCTCAGCTACATTCGCGAAGCCAAGACGCCGAAGGAGGCATGGGAAAATCTACGAAAGATTTTCGCGGCGAACACAACCGCAAGAAGGCTTCAACTCCGCCAAGAGTTGAACAACATTCAACAAAGGGACATGTCCATCACGACATACACCTTGAAGATCAAGGAGCTTTGCGACTCGCTCGGCTTGATAAGCATAAGTATCGATGATGATGAGATGGTGCAAATATGCCTCGGCGGCCTCGCACCACGGTTCGGCGCGATGCGAACCGCCGTTCTAGCAAGGGAGAAATCTCCCTCCTTCTTCGAGCTCCAATCAATGGTATTGATCGAAGAAAACCACGTGCATACAAGGAGCAATGAGTCAGAAGGCCACATGCTCTACACACACTCGAACAGAGGAAGAGGACGCGGACAAGTGAGAGGCCGATTCAGCCAAGGACAAACCGGACGAGGTCCGACCTACGACAACAACTCCCAATTTCGGCCGCAAAACGGAAGCCAACGAGGAACCTTCGCAGGAAGGGGGAGCTTCCACTCCGGCCCGAGCCGTCAAAACGCAACCAAATGCGGATATTGCGGAAAGCTCGACCACCACGAAGAAGAGTGCCGAAAGAAGATGCGTGAATCAGCTTCCACAAGCCGACAACTCACGAATTACGCACACAATTCCGAATACGAAGAGTATAGCAGAATATACAGGCACAACTCCAACTACGAAGATCGTGGCAGACTGTATGCACACAACTCCGACCGTGGCGGAATGTTCATGATGAAACATAGAGCAAACTCTATGTCGGCCTCTACCTCAACTCGTGCCTCCGGTCCGGAAGACGTATGGTTTGTCGATTCCGGTGCCTCGAACCATATGACATCGCATCAAAAATGGTTCTAAGAACTTCGAGAGCCGGACCGACCCAGCTATGTCGAAACCGGAGACGACACTACGGACCCGATTTGGCACATCGGCAATGTTCCGTTCGGAAAAGAAGGTAAGCAAAATTACATTAAAAATTTCTTGCATGTACCAACCATTACGAAGAATTTGGTCTCTGTTGGCCAAATTGTAGAGCAAGGGATGCAAGTTCGATTTAATCAAGGCGGTTGCTTCATCGAAAAAGAGGGCCAACTCATCGCACGCAGACGAAGAGAGGGCCGAATGTTCATTCTCGACTCACACGAGATGAAATCCGCCATGTTCGCAAAGGGCATGAAAGCCGACTCCGACATAGAGCTATGGCACAAGCGAATCGGCCACATCAATCTCAACAAACTCAAAGCAATGAAATCGAAAGGAGTCGTCATCGTACTTCCGACATTCAAAGAGAAGGAGATTGAAGGTGTATGTGAAGTGTGCCAATTCGGCAAGCAAAACCGACACCCATTCCCGAAAGAGCGGAACGTGAGCAAAGGTCTACTCGACGTAGTCCATTTCGACGTATGGGGACCAGCGCAGACGGCTACATTCGGCGGATGCCGATATTACGTACTCTTCATCGACAACTTCTCTAGGCACACTTGGATCTACCCAATGCGGCAAAAGAGCGAAGTGTTCGGACACTTCCAAAAAATTAAGAATGAAGTTGAGAAAGCCACGGGCCTACATCTACGATGCCTTCGATCGGATGGCGGCAAGGAGTACTTCGCGGACGATTTCATGGCGTATCTCCGAAAGGAAGGAATTCATCGAGAATTCACTTGTCGACACACTCCGCAACAAAACGGAGTAGCCGAGCACAAAAATTGGCACATCCTCGAAGTAGCGCGGGCCATGATGAACGAGAAGTATATGCCCAAGTCATATTGGGCCGAAGCTGCAAATACGGCCGTCTAGCTAATGATCCGGTGCACAACATCCAACGTGCATGAGGTCACTCCGCACGAAAAATACTTCGGAAAGAAGCCGGACTTATCGCACATCAGGATATTCGAAGCGATAGTGTACGTGCAAATCCCCGACGAGAAGCGTCAAAAGCTTGACCCGAAGTCGGAGAAATGTATCCTCGTAGGATACTCACTGGAGCAAAAGGGGTACAAGTGCTACAACCCCTCAACTCGAAAATCTCGAGTAAGTCAAGACGTTGTTTTTGACGAATCTGCATCCTGGTACGCACTAGAGACAACTCTGACTCCACTCGACCCAGAATCCTCCGAACAAGACATAGAGGATGAAGATCGCCTTACGCACATGTTCGAAGAAAGTCCGATCACGACCCAACTGAGCGGACCACAAGAGCCTTTGAGTGATCAAAGCACATCACGGCCTAGCCCAAAGATGGACAAAGGCAAGGCGAAAATGTCGGAATATGAAGACGATCGCTTCAACGACGATGAGTCGACTCACTCACTCGACATTGAGTTCGGCGGCTTCGAGGTACCAATCGGAGCTAAGAAAGCCCTCATCTCTGCAAATGAAAAGCTCTGTCGATCCACCCGTGAAAAGAACCCCGTAAGCTGATTCGGCTACAACGATTATATGGTGTACCATTACGCCTTTATGATGAAGGTGGCAACAGTACGGGAGCCGGAAACCTTTTCCGAAGCCGCGATGGATCGAAGCAATGAACGAGGAGATGCAGGCACTACGGAAGAACGAGACGTGGGATCTTGTTCCCACCTCACCACACAAAAAGGCAATCGGATGTAGATGGATTTACAAAGTGAAGTACAACGTTGACGGTTCCGTCAACCGCTACAAAGCGCGACTCGTAGTGAAAGGTTACGCACAAACGCACGGAGTTGACGACGAAGAGACCTTTGCCCCGGTGGCAAAGATGACGATGGTACGGACCGTAATTGCGCTTGCCGTGGCGAAAGGGTGGCACCTCCATCAAATGGAAGTCAAGAACGCATTTCTACAAGGCGAATTAGAAGAGGAGGTGTACATGATACAACCACCCGGCTTCAACTCGAGCACCCATCCGAAAATTGTATGCCGACTCAAGAAGCCACTCTACGGCCTCAAGCAAGCACCGCGTGCTTGGCATTCGAAGATAACGCAATATCTTCATCAAATCGGCTTCCGTATGTCAAAATCGGACAACTCCCTCTACATACGAAGCGATTCCGCAAGTTCGATCGTCACCATCTTATATGTGGATGACCTAGTCATTGGAGGTGAGCATCTCGTCGAAATCAATAAGGTCAAATCTCTCCTTTCCGACAAGTTCGAGATGACGGACATGAAGGAGCTTTACTACTTCCTTGGCATCGAGGTAATTCGGACTCCGGCCGGAATCATGATCTCTCAATGGCACTACATCCTCAACTTGTTATACAAGTTCGGGATGGCTGAGTGCAAATCCGCGGCAACCCCGCTCGATTGAAATCTCAAACTGGATGCGAACTCCGGCACCAAAGCATGTGAGCCGACTCAATATCGGCAACTCATCGAGAGTCTCATCTACCTCACAATCACCCGACCCGATCTCAGTTATCCGGTTGGTCTCCTTAGTCAATTCATGCAAACACCACGTGATACTCACTTGGATTGCGCTAAGCGAGTTCTACGATACGTGAGCGGCACAATGGATTGTGGCATCCTCTACAAGACCGCGATGCCAATACGACTCGAGGGGCACACAGACACCGATTGGGCCGGCTACAAAGCTGATAGAAGATCAACCTCCGGATTTGTTTTCTCCCTCGACAGCAGAGCAATCTCCTGGAGCAGCAAAACGCAACCAACTGTCACTCTTTCAAGCACAGAGGCAGAATACAGGAGCGCGGCAGTGGCCGCATGTGAAGCCATATGGCTCAAAAGGATACTCAAGGATCTGGGTGTACCCATCAAGGATCCGACCTCCCTTTAGTGCAACAACATGAGCAGTATTTATCTGGCTTGGAACCCGGTGTTCCACGCGCGGACAAAGCACATCGAAGTGCACTATCACTTCATCCGAGAGCGCGTTCTAACTGGCGATGTCAACCTACAACACATTAGCACAAATCTCCAAACGGCCGACATCTTCACTAAAGCCTTAAGAGCTGACAAACTATGGCAATTCATGACCGATCTCGGATTGACGATCCCTGACCTACAAAGCTTGAGGGGGAGTATTGAAGACACTACGCAATAACGCGTAGATTCCGCAATCGCGCACTACACAATAATGCGTGGATTCCGCAACCACGCAACGAAGTCGTAAAGAAAGATGCAAGCCGAAGCACAGACTTCGCAACTACGCACAACAAAAGCTGGAGCACGGATTCCACAACTCTGCATAAAGTGAGTCAACGCGAGTGGATTCGGACTCCGGAACGCGAGTCGAAGTGGATTTCAGATACCGTTTAAAACCGACCCGACTTGAGCTTGAGGGGGCGTGTTGAGAATCAAGCTCAACTTGGTCTAGTGTGTGAACTCACCTTGAGAGTGAATAGACACTCCAACGGTCAAGAGTCACCATTAAGTTACCACTTTGTATTCTAGCATTTAGTATGAGTCATAGAATCATATTCTATGACACATAACTTATGAGCTTTCACATTCCCCATGTTCCATGAGTTTTGTAGTTAATGAAGAGAGAGGGTGACTATATAAAGCACCCTCCTCCCTCTTTGTAAAATGTTGAGTCTTTCTCCTTTGTTAATATAATCTAACTTGCGTATACTCTATGTCGTACTCCTTGTCTCTCTCTCTCTCTCTCTCTCTCTCTCTCTCTCTCTCTCTCTCTCTCATACACACACACACAATTCACACCTATTCCGCTACACAAGAATCCTACCTGATTCTTTACAAAATGCGTCAGAATTTGCTTCATCGTTCATATGAATCAATTATACGACGAATGTCGAATATACTATGTACAAAATGGTTGATATACGAAATGTTCTTACAATGATAATACACCGAATATACAAAAATGGTATTACAAACATGGGAACATACAATATGAGATGGTTGGCCCAACAATTTAAGATATTAGAAACCCCAAAACACGGCATGCTAATTTCACCATACTCTTTCGAAGGAGCTCTACGTCTTCATGACCACACTAGTGCACCACAATACATCTATGAACCAATGCTTAAATCTAAATTTGGGTCATACTTACAAAATCGGGAGATCCAAATCCTTGAATAAACTCCTCAACTAGCATTTGAATTGTCTACATCACGTAATAGCCACAGTCGGTCCCATTGGGTTCCATTGGGATGTGCATTTCGTGATGTCTTCCCTCAATTATGATGCAATGGTCTTGTGGCAGGCTACAAATTTGACATACAACCATATCTATGAATGTCTCAAGGTGTAGGTCATCAGATTATTCAATGGATCGTAGAAGACTATTAGGTTGGTCACCTTCTAAGCATCCACATTGGTTGGATTGTGCCGGATTGTCACTATATAAAGTGACTTTGTAACCTTTTAGTAGGTTGTTGGTTGTCATTTGTAACTGTTGTTATTAAGAAATAAAACGCTTCTTTGTGCCTATCTCTCTCTCTCTCTTTCTCTGTGTGTATCT
The DNA here is from genome assembly GCF_043228905.1 of Azolla caroliniana. Taxonomy (NCBI): domain Eukaryota; kingdom Viridiplantae; phylum Streptophyta; class Polypodiopsida; order Salviniales; family Salviniaceae; genus Azolla; species Azolla caroliniana. The sequence goes on from NW_028230476.1 coordinate 201,095, forward strand.
TGTTCATTCTCATACATAGGTTCTTCAACATCACAGATGTTGTTTGTTCTTCCGCACTGATGACCTTGTCCCCAACATTTGGTATCAGAGCGTTGGAGGTTCTTCAACCCGTTGTCGGCCGTCATAGCACACCACACAACTTTCTGTTTCTGTTTTTCTTGAAGAACAGAGAAGAGACAAGACAAACAAGAAGTCTGCATCTCACTGTGTTAAATCACTAATAGCAGTAAGCTAGCCGGTTGTACTCTGTTCCTGTGATTGTAACCACTTGAGATTGGTCTCCAGGCAACAACCAAATTCGTGCTTCATTCGGTTGATCGACATTCGGGAGGATTAGTTGGATCCATCCCTCTCATCGTTGCAGTCATCCGAAGCAGAATCGGCCTAAACAATCGGTTTCTTGTGATCGGTATTCGGCATACAATCGGAAGCTAACCGGAGTCACTCCAAGAAGGCTCAGCAAACAAGTATCCGAATCCAAACCGACTTGGGTTCAAGACCGACTAGAACGATACCGGGTGAGCCGATCGGCTGCACCCAACTAAGGTTCCTAGTCAACTCCGAATAGAGTCTTACCAACCGAAACCGAATCAGATGGCATCAACATCCGGCTCATCGGAGATGAGTCTAAGGAGGTTCGACGGTTCGAACTTCAACTTCTGGAAGGAACAAATGCAGGACTATCTCATAGTCAAGGGTCAGGTAGACCCGATTGAGAATGAAAATCCTCCAGAAGCATACAAGGCAAACGAGTGGCTAAAGCTGGACAGAATTGTCCGCGCCACAATTCGGATGCACTTGTCGGAGTCAGTGTACTTCACAGTGCAATCATGCTCGACATCTTTTGAACTTTGGAAAACATTGTCGAAAACCTATGAAAAGAAGGTCGCCGCAACAAAGATGTATCTAATCCGGCGCCTCTACAACTTGCGGATGAAAGAATCTGATTCGGTTCAAGCACACCTCAACGAGTACAAAAGCCTAAGCTCCCAAATATCATCTCAGGGGACGGCAATAGAGGATGAACTCATAGCAATGATACTCATGAGTAGTCTCCCCTCTTCTTGGGAAACTTTTGTCACAACCGTGTGCAATGCTTCAACAACTGCCATTAAGTACTCTGAAATCATGAGCGCAATCCTGACTGAAGGAGCTCAGAGAAAGTCTTTCACCAAAGACTCGGCAGATGAAGCTTATGTAGTACAAGGTTCAACCGACCGATCGAACAACCGTGGAAGAAGTTCTTCCCGACCGCCGAACAATCAGCGAAGCCAGAGCAAGTCCCGGGACAACTGAATCTGCAACTAATGCAAGAAACCGGGACACTCAAAGCCGACTATCGGGCACTCAAAGCAAAAACCGACAAAGCTTAGAGAGCAGATCAGAAGAGTAGCCGGCATGAGGAGGTCAACTATGTCGGCTCTTCAGCCGAAATTTTGACGACAAACCCGAACATACTGTCCATAGAGAACCCAGTCGAATCAGAAGTTCTGCTTACGACCGAGGAATCAAGCACATGGCTCCTGGACTCGGGCGCATCGTATCATGTGACCCCTCACCGATCTCAGTTTCGGCAATACTCGGACCGGCACTCTGACTCAGTTCGAGTCGGGAACTCGCAACACTGTGCCATAATCGGAATCGGCACCATAGAGCTCAACCTTGCGGGTGGCTCTACACTCGTACTACACAACTTCCAACACGTTCCTGAGCTTTCAAGACCCTTGATCTCAGTCGGACAACTTGATGAAGCTGGCATCTGTGCCGGGTTCTCATCAGGAGGGTGGACACTCCACAAAGGGAACCTCCTACTTGCTCGAGGACCAAAGGTACACTCTTTGTACCCTTTAGATGTCACACTCAAACAGGGTGACTTGTTTTTGGTTGATATCCCCATGTCATCGTTATGGCACGGACGACTTGGACACCTCAGCAAGGCCGGCATAACGCACCTATCCAGAGCCGGTTACATCCCCAAGCTCTACTTCTCGGATCACCAATTCTGCGAGCATTGCCAGTACGGCAAACAGGTAGCCGCATCACACCCGACATCATCACCAAGAGAATCAAGTCCCCTCAATTTGGTCCACTCGGACGTCTATGGCCCGATGCCACATTAGTCTCTCAACGGTGCTTCGTACTTCATCAGTTTTATTGACAACTCGACTCGGAAGGTGTGGGCTTACCCCATTAGAACCAAAGTTCGGGTGTTCCCGATCTTCTCCGAATGGCTTGCAATGGTCGAAAACCAGACCGGTCGGAAACTAAAATGTCTCCAAACCGATAATGGAGGAGAATTTCAAGTCTGACTGTTACGGGCATGACCATATAATATCCCGTGGTGAGAATTGTCGTAGTATTCTATACACGTGGATAAGTGTGAGGGTTAAACAAAGAGTCTAAAGAAGGGGAGGATTACTTTTAATCCTCGGGATTGAGACAACCCATGAGGCCAAGTGTGAACATGGCTGGGGGCCTTGAGAATTACTATAAATAAGAGGCCTAGCTACCCTCATTGGGGCATGCATTGACTACGTCGAGACTCTGTCCGTGAGTGGAACGACTCTTGTAGCAAGCGCGCTATCGTCCAGGTACGACTCGACGCCAAGGCGGTGGTATGGGACGCCGATCGAGGCTCGAGTCCGTCTCGATCCCTTCGCTCGGGGGTGGTCGGGTGGATCGGCACCCTTCTTTCTCTCTTTTCTCTCTATTCTTTCTAGATCTATCATTGATATATCCTTATTTTATGCTTACTTTAGTACCTAATCTCTAATATTTGGTATCAGAGCCTATGTACTAACGTTTCTTTTGGTTTTCTTTTTGTCTTCGCGTGGGATGGCGATTGATCGTTGTGCGGTCGCCTTCATGCAGACAAGGATTAGCGAAAGAACTTCGGTAAATTTTCCTTAATTTTTTATCTAATTTTTCTTCTCCCTTCTATACATGTGTATACTTAATATGTAGTTTTTTTTTTCATATATTCAATGATGTTGACGTGGTATTTAATTGGTTATCTTAAACGTTTACATATGTCCACGAGGTCAATACCTCGTTTGACATATAAATCATATGTGATGAGTGTCGTATGCGTACGAGGTTATTACCTCAATTGCGTATTACGTTCACGAACATATGTTACGTTCGCGTACGAGGTCAATACCTCGCTTCGTTCGAAATGATATGCGTTGGATTTACTATGCGTAAGAGGTCAATACCTCAATTGCGAATTACGCTTAACCTTATTTTCGGATGTTTCGTGTGCGTAGAGGTATATGCCTCGATTACGTATCCCGAATACATCATTGTTGGCTATATAAAAAAAAACGATTCATTTAGTATACGCATATGTGGTCACTTATATACGTCTCTGATCGTATATATGTGATATATTGACATATGTGTATATTTTAGATTACGTGATTCATATCAAATGTTTTCCTAATTGGGGAGAGGATTTTGGTGGCCGTCCTCACATTTTTGTGAGAATGGCGTTGTCACCATCCCTTTTATCAACAATTTTTATTGTTGAAATTCCCGTTGGTCACTTTGATCTTTCGTTACGTAACGAACCTAGTATAGCCAAAATGATGTTGAATACGTCGGGCTTGATCCACATCAAGTAGGGTCGCTCTAATGACACACGTATCCAACATCTCCCCTCGTTACATGGATACGATGCCACCATGAGCTCGTTCTTACGAGCGCCATTCGTAATGACGTGACCATGTGATGGGCCACATGAGCCTACGAAGACACAAGGGCTCATTCGGCTTGACCATTAGGTTACACTTTGGCATATGCCATTGTACTTACGAGGCTTGAGGGTAGGTAGCGTACAACCATAGTGGGTAATAAATGAGGGAGAAATAAGGCCACTTGACCTATATGTTTCTTTTAAAAAAAAACATATAGGGGCAAATGCCTCGCATATCTCGAATACGCCTCAAACAGTAAACATTCAAGACGCGCAATCTACTTGGTTGGCTCAAGTGTTTAATGTATTTGTCCTCGAGGTCTCGAGTTCAAATATGACCAACACCATACAACATCGTTGATACATATGACTATAATACATGTTTAGACTTTAGGTCTAAGTGCACTTCGGGGTCCTCGTAATAGGACTTAAAGAGCCGAAACCACATATGTGGGCACAGAAACATAGTTATTGTTAACATTTTTTTCGTGTATAAACTATTCATGACGCGAACATACATGGTTGAGCCTCGGGGAGCCGCCATGAAAAAAATCGATATAGAGATCAGGGAAAGGCATTCATTTGTCACCCCCATGGTTTTTAAAACACCTCTGTGTTACCATAGTAACCTGATCTTGAACCTCATCTCATACGTCTAGAGGGGTATTGACGTGAGATCATGATATCGATTAATGTTTGCCCATGATATGTTTACACCACGACAAGATGTTATGACTATTTGTCTGACCTTATCTTATTTCTTTGCCAGAAATAATCATTCAATGGCTCAGAATAACGACCCGATGCCCTCCGCTCAAGCGGAAAGACCTCAAGGAAATCCTCCTGGGACAATGTCCATTGAGGCGTATATTTTACAAGTACAACATTTCCTTAGTTCAACCGCGCAGCAGTTGACCGAATTTCGGCAATCTCAAAGTGCTCTCGAGGCACGAGTCATTAGTCTCCAAAATGAGATTAATAGACCTGATGAGCGTCAGGGTGAACCATCCTTTGTCGTAAAGCCATTTACGGGAGATAAAAAGGAAAGAACCGAAGAAGCAATCTGCACGTGGCTGGGCCGATGGGAGTCTCCTTTTGAGCTCTATCCCACGCCAGATGGTACGAAGATTGCATATGTCGGCCGAGAACTAGGGGGTAAGGCCGCCGCTTGGTGGCGTGGGCTCCGAACTTTGGGGAGATTGCCCGAGACCTGGACAGACTTTGTCACAGTTTTCAAGGGTCAATTTCTACAACCTCCCTCTCGAACCGAGGCAGCACAAGCTTTAATGAACCTCTCTAGCAGGAAGTTTTCCTCGCTAGAAGATTATGTCCACCATGCTAGAACCCAAATCCAAAAATCGGGTCTAGAAGGGGACAATTGGTTAATAGCTTGTTTTGTCAATGGCATCCCCAATTCGGACTATCACTGGATAGTGCACGATAAGGATCCAAAATCCTTCGAAGAGGCCGTTGAGATAGTTCTTCACTATCAACGCACTTCGAAGAAGGACCATAACAAACCCAACGAAGCGCCCGGGACTAAGCAGTCGCAATTCGTTGGGAAACGCAAGACACCCAACGAATTCATGGATCGCGATTATAAGCGACAACATCCTTTTTGCGTATTCTGCAAAAAGAAGGGTCATACAAAAGAGCAATGTCGTAAGCTCCAACGAAAAGAGCACGACGCCAAACCTAAAGCTACAGATCATAAAGGTCAGATTCCTAATGTCCTTCAGGTCTATACACATCATTTGAGTAATTGTCAATGTTCTTTCCCTCATTATGTATTGGGTCCCAATGATTTACTACGTGCAAACGGGTATATCAATGGATCTCCCGTACAATTTTTATTTGATTCGGGAAGCTCACACAATTTTGTGAATGATCGTTTGGTACAGATATGGGGAATCCAACCCACCGTAAGTGATCACACCTACACGGTGCACTTGGCTGATGGAAGAGTACAACACATCAACGGGGCGATTCATTCTTTAGGAATTTCTATTGATACCTATATAGAGGAAGTAGACTTCCATGTAATGAATCTTAGTACCACCGATGTAATACTGGGTTATCCCTGGTTTTATAATAAAAGCTCTTCTTTATTTATTGATTGGGTTCGCCATTCCATTTCTTTTGTACTCAACGATTGTACGCATTTTATTCAATGTGTAACAAAACAATCCCTCTCGATTGTTTCCTCGTGTCCATCAATATCCGAGTTGTCTTGTTCTACGTTATTTTATTGTGTACTTGATCCGGACATTCACGTTTACAATATCGATAATGTCTCGGGTCAATTAACATATTTTGAACAAAAACAACTTGATGAAATCGTAAACGATTTTCGTGATGTTTTTCCGAGTGAACTACCCGATGGTTTACCTCCTAAACGTAATATAGACCATCGTATAGATATTGTACCTGGCATTGCACCCATTAGTATACCTCCGTATCGCCTAAGTCGATCTGAAGAGGATGAGGTAGCTAAGCAACTTAAGGACTATTTACGAATGGGTTATATACGTTATAGTAAATCTCCATGGGGTGCACCAGTTCTCTTGGTTAAAAAGAAAGAGGGCACATGGCGTATGTGTATTAATTACCGACGCTTGAATAAAGTGACGATCAAGAATTCGTACCCATTGCCCCGGGCTGACGATCTAATTGACCGTCTCCAGGGAGCTCGGTATTTTACGAAACTTGATCTCCGTACTGGCTACCATCAAATACGAATAAGTGAGGACGATGTTCCTAAAACAGCATTTCGTACGCGCTACGGCCATTATGAGTTTTTGGTTATGCCTTTTGGTTTGACCAATGCTCCGGCTACATTTCAACAAGAAATGAATGACATTTTCCGAGAACAACTTGGAAAATTTGTCGTTATCTTCTTAGATGATATTTTAGTTTATAGCCGTACATTACAAGAACATGCTAGACATGTCCGCTTTGTTTTACAAATATTGCGTGACAAACAATTTTACGCGAAGATCTCAAAATGTGAGTTCTTCAAGAAATCAATTACTTATCTTGGACATCTCATAACCGAACGAGGAGTTGAAATTGATCCTTCTCGCATCGAGAAAATCAAGCTTTGGCCCACTCTTCGGAATATTCGAGAAGTTCGGTCATTCCTTGGTTTTGTCGGATTTTTGCGAAAATCTCTTCGTAGTTACTCACAATTGACGACGCCGTTTACTGATCTTCTAAAAGGTCAAACGCGTAAGTCTACAAAACCTATTGTGTGGAATGCTACACTAGACCTCGCCTTTAAGGAACTCAAGGACTTGGTATGCAAGGCTCCTTCACTTCTTTTACCCGATCCTTCAAAACCTTTTGAGGTTGAAACCGACGCAAGCGATTATGCTATAGGTGTTGTCTTGTATCAAGATGGTAAACCAATAGCATTCGAGAGTAAGAAACTTGATTCTGCTCAATGTCGGTATACCGTTCAAGAAAAGGAATTATTTGCGGTTATACATGCGCTCAAAACATGGCGCCATTATCTTTATGGAAATCGCTTTGTGGTAACTACGGACCACGAGTCCTTGAAATATTTTTGTGACCAACAAGACCTGAAAGGTCGTAAGGCACGATGGGCTGATCTCATCCAGGACTTTGATTTTTCCATACGATATCGTAAAGGTTCCATGAATACTGTCGCTGATGCACTAAGTCGCATCCGTGAAGTTAACATGCTTAGCTTCACTGAAATAACATCAGATCTTTATGATCACCTTCGAGGAAAGTATCCTGATGACAATTATTTTGCAAAATACTGGGCAAGAGTCGAGTCTGGAACAGACACCACCACACCCTCGAAGGAATACTTCCACATTGCTAACGGTCTGCTCTACCGTAATGGGAAGGTTTGTGTTCCAGATTTACCTGAGGTCAAAAAGAGAATTCTTTTTGAATGCCATGATGCACCCTCAGCAGGGCACCCTGGAATACATCGTACACTCGTTCTCATCTCCACTCAATTTTATTGGCCTAAGATGCGTCCTGACATACATAGCTATGTGACTAAATGTCACCAATGTCAGGTTAACAAAGCCGAGCGACTTAAAGCCGCAGGACTTTTACATCCCTTGGACATTCCCAATAATAAGTGGGAAAGTATATCCATGGATTTTATTGTTAGCCTTCCTCGCACCCAAAAAGGTCATGATGCCATATGGGTTGTGGTTGACAGACTAACTAAAATGGCCAGATTTATTGCTACTAAAACCACGGTAACAGCTCCTGAATTGGCTTACCAATTCGTTGATGAGTTATTTCGTTTTTACGGGTTACCGATGGATATCGTGAGTGACCGAGATCCGAAGTTTACTAGTGACTTCTGGACGCAAGTCTTTAAGAAGTTAGAAACTACGTTGAGCATGAGCTCCACGGATCATCCTCAATCCGATGGACAGACAGAACGAGTAAATCAAATTATTGAGGACATGCTTCAAGCATACGTTGGTGCAAAACCAACAAAATGGGAACGTTACCTCCCAATATTGGAGTTTGCTTATAACAGCTCCAAGCATACGTCGACGGGATATAGTCCTTTTATGTTGATGTATGGATTTCAGCCACGAGCCCCGATTGATGTTAATATACATCATGATGAGTTGCGAAGTACGCAAAACTTTCTTCGGGATATGCAAGATATGTTGCATATTGCACGGGATAATATAAAAACAGCTCAAGATAGAGCGCGTTTTTATGCCGATCATCACAGGCAACCTCGTGTATTCAGCCCTGGACAGAAGGTATTTTTACGTGTACCTCACAATTCTAAGACATTGTCTACGGGTAAGTGCGCTAAGTTAGCCCCACGGTTTTGTGGACCTTTTACAGTCCTCAAACGCATTGGATCATCAGCCTATCGTCTCGCTCTTCCCGATGGTGTTGGAATCCATCCAGTCTTTCATGTAAGTCGTCTAAAAGAACTTCTAGGTTCTGGCGACAATACAGTTACAACTGAAACTCTGGTTACTTCTGAAGATTTATCTTCTAAACCACATGTACCAGAAAGAATTCTCGATGTTAAAACAAAAAAATTACGTGCTAAGGAAATCCGAGAATTTAAAATAAAATGGATGGATAAATCAATCAAAGATGCCACATGGGAACGCGAAACGACTCTCAGAACTAACTTCCCTAACTTTCCATTGCAAGAGTGCAATGTTTTAAAGAGGGGGAGTATGTTACGGGCATGACCATATAATATCCCGTGGTGAGAATTGTCGTAGTATTCTATACACGTGGATAAGTGTGAGGGTTAAACAAAGAGTCTAAAGAAGGGGAGGATTACTTTTAATCCTCGGGATTGAGACAACCCATGAGGCCAAGTGTGAACATGGCTGGGGGCCTTGAGAATTACTATAAATAAGAGGCCTAGCTACCCTCATTGGGGCATGCATTGACTACGTCGAGACTCTGTCCGTGAGTGGAACGACTCTTGTAGCAAGCGCGCTATCGTCCAGGTACGACTCGACGCCAAGGCGGTGGTATGGGACGCCGATCGAGGCTCGAGTCCGTCTCGATCCCTTCGCTCGGGGGTGGTTGGGTGGATCGGCACCCTTCTTTCTCTCTTTTCTCTCTATTCTTTCTAGATCTATCATTGATATATCCTTATTTTATGCTTACTTTAGTACCTAATCTCTAATACTGACGAATTCGTCAAATTCTGTCGGGAACACAACATCCGACATGAATATACGACACCCTATAGTCCGGAGCAGAACGGAATTGCTGAACGCATGAATCGGACAATTCAAGAACGCATAATATCCATTCTCCAACACTCCGGACTGTCGGATGGCTTCTGGGTGGAGGCTCTACTTACGATAGTACACATAATAAATATGTTGCCAAGTAGACCTCTAGGACTTAAAATACCTCAGGAAACATGGACCGGCAGTAAGCCGAATTATGACAAGCTGAGGATCTTCGATTGCGAGGCATATGCCCTCATACCGAAAGACGACCGCCGGAAACTCGAACCGAAATCAAGAAAATGCGTTTTCCTTGGATATGGACCAGACGGCGAGATCAGATACCGACTCTGGGATCCCGAGCACAGACAAATCATCCGAAGTTCAAACGTCGTGTTCAACGAGCCGGCTATGCATAAAACGGCCGAAAGACCTATTGAAGTCCGAAGGGTAATATTTTCCAAAGTGCCAACCCTTCATGAAGGCCCAACCCACAAGACGAGATCGGTTTCACGGGTAACCGACACCTCTCGTCCTGAATCCACCGATTCAACACAGCCGAATGGCTCGGATTCCAACCATCCAACACCTATACCCAGTGCCACCAGTCCAGTCATACCTCGAAGATCCGAGAGACTGTCGCAACCTCCGGAAAGGTACTCTCTCGGAATTTTCTTTACCGACGCCGGCGAACCGACGTCTTATGAAGAAGCATCGGCATTTGCCGACTCAGCCACCTGGCATTTGGTGATGGAGTCGGAAATGCACTCCATTCGCGCAAACAAGACTTGGGACTTGGTCGAATTACCGGAGAATCGACGTGCTCTTCCGTGTAAGTGGGTCTATCGACTAAAAGAGACGTCCGACTCGACCAACCCAAAGTACAAGGCCAGATTAGTTGCGAAGGGATTTCGACAAGAATATGGCGTCGACTTCGATGAAATCTTTTCACCTGTGGTGAAAATGACAACCCTTCGTTTCATGCTCGGCGTCGTGGCCGTCGACAACTTGGAGCTGATTCAGCTAGATGTAAAAACAACATTCCTCCACGGTGACCTACAGGAGGAAATCTATATGGAGCAGTCGAAAGGCTTTGTGGCATCCGGCCAGGAACATCTAGTCTGCCGACTCAGGAAGAGTTTATACGGCCTGAAACAAGCACCCCGACAGTGGTACAAGAAGTTTGACGACTTCATCCAGTCGGTTGGCTTCTCCAAGAGCGATGAGGACCACTGTCTCTTCACCAAAACAGCTCAAGATGGGTCTCCCGTCTTCCTCATCATTTACGTGGACGACATGCTACTCTCCAGACGACATGCCAGAGAGGTCACCAAACTCGTTCGGAAACTATGGTTGAAGTTTGCCATGAAGGACCTCGGTTCGGCAAGACACATACTTGGTATGAAGATTAGTCGGCATCGCGATAAACGACAACTTTTCTTGTCTCAAACCGACTACATCGGACGTGTCTTGGAACGCTTCAACATGCACTCAGCCAAGTCTGCTTCGACCCCACTCCCCATCGGACGTGTCTTGGATCGCAGAAGACTATTAGGTTGGTCACCTTCTAAGCATCCACATTGGTTGGATTGTGCCGGATATTCGTCCAAAGCACCCAATGGCCCAAGTGTCGAATACGAGTGTATAATGGCCGTATTCACGCTGTCCCTTTGGACAGCCCAAGTTTGGGCTATTTCTGTAAATAGCATAAAGGGCAGTTGCCCTAGGATAGTCACTATATAAAGTGACTTTGTAACCTTTAGTAGGTTGTTGGTTATCATTTGTAACTGTTGCTATTAAGAAATAAAACGTTTCTTTGTGCCTATCTCTCTCTCTCTCTTTCTCTGTGTGTATCTTGTTCATTCTCATACACAGGTTCTTCAACATCACGGATGTTGTTTGTTCTTCCGCTCTGACGACCTTGTCCCCAACACCAAGTGCAATGTGGGTATGAAGATATAATCTCGCCCAGGCACACAACCGAGGATGTCATCCACCTTGGAGCTTTGCTAACGTATTACCAGAGTTAGTGTACAAAACAATATTATTGTTTTCAAAACTCAAAGGCGTACCTAGCTACGTATTCCTAGTTGTCCTGTCCCATGATCTTGTGGCTTTCCTAAACCCAATGTGTACAGTTCCAACATCTGGTGCTTCCTCATCAAGATATGATGTAATCTCCTGACATTGGGTTGGGTACACCTCTTTCCATGTGACTTGGATTTTCTTGGTTTCGTTGGCGTCGATTCATAAAGTTGGTTATGTCCATAATTGGTTGATAAACCACCACCATCTTCTAATATCACAATCCCTTCTTCTTACATTGCAATACCGAAGTTTGGAATCAACATATTTGTACAATCATACATTTTAAATGTCACCAATCTTTGAAGTTTCATACTTACATAAGATTCAGTCGCCACAACAACCTTTAACTTGAACTTTTCCATATGTTGGTCCTTTGTTGAGTCGTATATTGCCATCTCGTGAGCCATGAATTTGGCACGAATTCTAACTCTGTGCAGGTTCGGAGTTCTTTCTAATTAGCATGGAACTAGTTCACCACTCTCATCTTTAGCTTTCTCATGTATGATTGACGAGATCTAATTTATTTTACCTCGGGATCCAAAAAATGCCAAATTGAATGTTATCTTTTGTAGTTGTTGAAGAATGATGTGCCACGGTCTGCTCTTTCTAGGAGTCAATTGCTCCTCTTCTTCTATCTTCAATCTTCTTGGAAGCACTACATGAATTCCATATACCTTCCGCAAATGCAAGCCTCCATGTCAGATTTCTTCTTAAACCACCATTGTTCTTGCCATCATGACTCAAGCACTATACACATCTAAGATTTGATCCCCCCTAAATCTCGACCACACTTGAAGAACGAGAGTGGATCAAGTAAATCTAGTGTGACATACGCATTAGAATAAAGCAATACATACATAACTATTATAGGATTACAAGGATGTACATCAACTCATCTTTTCGAGGTGCATCCAAATTTGATGTTTCATGTTTCGATATGGGTTCAGCTGATTAATCTCTCTCATTACCACTGCCATGTTGTTTTCAGCATCCATCTTGGCAGATAGTTGCTTATGGTACCCTCTTCTTATAAAAACATTGCAACCAAAACCAAAGTTAGCACACATCCATCACTATTGTTGAAAAATGAATCATGTCGTACCTCCCTTAATTAGGTCTTATTTCATCCCAATAAACATCAAACTCTTGGAACTCTTTGGACCTCGCAGCCATCTATAGAAGCAAGATAAAATGCAAATAATTATAATTTATGATCTTCAAAAACCACAAGAATCTAAACCCTAATACTAGATTCAGAAACATGCATCCATATTCAGAAACATTTGGATTACACTCTCTTACAATGTAGGTATATTCTGAATTCATGCCAGTTTTCAAAATGTAACATACAGACATTCAAAAATCATCCAATGCACGCAGACCATTTTCAAGAATATTTTAACATTTTAGCAAACAAACCTTTTGAAGCAAACAAAAGTGGCAATGCAATAGCAAACCAATAAAATACATACATGACAAGTAAGCAAGACGCAATGCAAATGCAGATGCAAGTCCAAGTGGTTGGTAGGTGCAAGTCATTGGCAGGTGACATACATACACACACACACACACACACACACACACACACACACACACACACACACATACATACATACATACATACATACATACATGCATGCATGCATGCATACATACATACATACATACATACATACATGCATGCATGCATGCATGCACATACACATACACATGCACATGCACATGCACAACACGTACACATAGAGACACATGAACATACATGCACACGTGCAAGCATGCATACATAGAAGTACACACACATACATGGACACCCACATAAAATCCCCCTACCCTAATTGTGGTGCATTTGCCTTGTTACACTGCCTATATTTGACCATCTAACAAAACATTTTCTTCTTAAGCATATATGGTGACTACAACTACCATACATTTCCCCTTCTTGAGTGATTAGCAATGAGGAAACCCTATCATGTGCTTCTCCACGTGATCCCACACTACACGCAACCTGCAACACAATCACATCGATACTTTGGTGTTGCCATCATACATGGCCTTATCACTAACTTCTCCACACAATCCCAAGTGTGACTTTGGCACACATACTCTGCTCCTAGCTTGTCAACATTACCTAACTTCAATCTTGTAACCAACTACACTTATTAGACAAGTAGTCATTGATGTTGACATCAAAGTTGTCTTCAACTTCCTCACTTTACTCTAGGAAGTAGAGAATTTGGATATTATGTGAATGCAATTAAATTGAACTCTTCAGTTTAGGTGCATGAGTCATAAAGTGTGGCAAAGGCGTTAGAGATTCAATCAAATATAAGCATGAAAATAAGGAAATAGATAAGAGAAGAAAGTGACAAAGAGAAAACGAAAGGTGTTGATCCACCCGATCACCCTTAAGCAAAGGGATTAGGACAAACCTGAGCCTTGAAGGACATCTCATACCACCACTATGGCTTCGATTCATACTTAGTACTAGTGCGCACTCACCACAAAATCACAATCTTGATGTAGTCGAATAATCCCCAATAAGGACAGTGGGGCCTCATATTTATAGCCAAACTCAAGGCCCTCGTGCAAGTTCACACTTGGCCCTTAAGGGTTGTCCCAATCCCTAGGATTAAAAGTAATCCTCCCTTGTTTACATTTTCAATTAACCCTCACATTCTTATCCTCATGTGTAGAAAACTTCTATACAAACTACCACGGGATAAGTTATGGTTATGCCCATAACAAAAAGGGACTTTCTTGCCTTAAACCACATCAACTGCACAAAACAAAGGGAATGGAAACCAAGAAATGATGACTCAATACTTAAGGATTGATCAACCAAGAACATTCTTCTTTTGTAAAGGGAACATCTTGAGATAATTCCACGAGCGAGAGATTCAATTGGTCTATAGGCATAAGCTTGAATGTTACCCTTACCATTGATGGGTTCAATCAAGGCATTTACAACATGACCTAAGAAAGAGTCACCAACTAGTGTTTGGGCAACCTTTCCCCTCACACCTAAGGGGCATCACGGGTAATGGAAGTGGGCCTATTCATTTCCATTTTATGAGGAGGCAAAGTTTACTTGTCCTAAACACCAAATACATTCATTGGCCCTTAAAACTCAAGGTAGTACTAACACATGTATGAGGTCAAACATATCAATGGGTGGCAACTTCATGTCATATATTCCCCTTTATGTACTTAAGTACACGAAGGTCTAGTGTATGTGGATTTAGTAATAAACGTCTAACTAATAATTATGGTACCATTAGTGTTCATTACGTATCTCACCTTGCTTGAAACTATTGGATTTTCAAGCTCGTCATCAACTCGTTTTATTAGCCAAATTCATAGCAATTTCTACATAATGTTGCATGCACATGAGTGGGACTCATGTACATTTATACAAGGTCAACAAGTATGCATAGTTGCAACACTTGGCATACATACATACGATACTAGCAATTGTGCTAAAATTCAAGAAAAGATTGCAATTATATTAACCCATATGTGAGGGACACTGATGATAGGTTCCTACTTTACGTAATATCTAATAGCAATACCATAATAAAATTTGGTGGTTACTACATATATTTTGTACACTGGTTTCAAAAGTTTGCACTTTGATTGATAAGGAGGATGTTCACCCTCTTATATCACATGCTCATAGACATATAACTCATCGATTGATCATGCGTGCTCTAAAAGTGATAGTTTGACAACCATTGCCTATGTATACAATCAAGTTGTCAATCCAAAGTTCCTATAGCTCCAACAATTGTAAGGTATCGTGGGACGAATATTGGTGGGAGTATCAACACTTTCCCATTGTTTCTTCACATAATAGCAACATAAATATCAATATCCTTATGAGTTATGATTTTCTTCTCATGGAATTAATCTCTCAAGTTATGTTGCAATCAAAATATTTTCTATGGAATTGATTCAAATGTATGCTTTTGAGCATTACTCACAAGATTACAAGACAATTGTACATATTAACATTTGCATCGAGTGCACAAACTTGGAAAGAAAATTTCATTGCATGCCAAGAATTTACAAACATTGTAAAAATGCAAGTTATGATTGTGAGTGAGATATGGTATGTATGTATAAACTAGCACATAATGGGGAGTATAAAATATGATGGAGTTCAATCTCTTTGAGTTATGGTCAAATAATGGTTGTCTAGTTGTAATTTGCATAGAATGCACACGCAACTGTTTACACATGTTTTCTAAGTTTTAGCCAATAAAGCATTATACTTCTAGTAAGTGTGATTCCTCAACACATTAGCCCACGGTTTACTCCAACCTAAGTCGTTCTTATATACAATCTTGTAATAGCTATGGATGTTGGTATGATTTATTCTCATGGTTATCACATCATCTCAACCAAAATGAGTCAAACCTAGAGGCATAGATGCATCATTTTGTGGTTGAAATATTTCTTTAATGCGTCTAATCCTTGCATTTGTCTTTCCAAAAAAAAACTAGAAATTGTTTCCAATATGATTGAGATAATTGTATATAAAACTTGATGTTTGCTCAACAAGATTGATTCGCATAGTTGATGTGTTGCGGTATGAACCTTTAGTTATATGTGAACCCCCACTAAAAATGCCTATATATTGTCTATATTGTTCAAAGCCTCGTCTAAATGAATGCAATTTTCTCAAATTTATGCACCACACTCAATTTACTCCCTTTTCACTATCTTTTTTGACATTACATGCACTAGTAACGTTCGATTCACATGAGCCTCTATAATAGATGTATCTCACTTCAAGGAGTACATCATATACATATCTCACATCCTTATCAAAGTGTAGTAGTTCATTTGTGTATATTGGTCTTATTTCTGTAACCTCTTAATGAGTTGTTTGTCAATTCCTTTGAGGTCCATATTTCAATCTACCAAATTAATCATCCACATCTCTCATGAATGGTGTTAGGACCCCATGTAGTTTACAGTGTGGATGCCTCTTAACTGCCATTATCGACAAACCTCTCGTTTTCCCCATATTATGTGCCCTCTATCACATGAATGAATGAGCGTAAAGGAGCCATAGGATATCTTCTTGGATAATGAGAACATTCATTTAGATAATGGTTTACCCAACACCATGAAACAAGAAATTGACACAAATGTATGCATCATGATCACATCATTCAATTGGTATATGCACAAGGGGACCACATTATATGAAGGGTGCTTCAATTCAACAATAAAAGGTCACTGGATCTTCAAATTGCTAAATGCCTGATATTTTGAAAATGTTTTGTATACGTCTCACTAAATTCATCTATCTAAGCACTTTCTATCCAAGGATCAACTTGCATAAGTACACTCTTTCTTGATAAAGGTAAAAGGGTAGAATGTGATGGAAATATATAAAACTTTGTGCGCTTAGGATAATATAACAAATTCATCAAGTATGAGGTTTGGCCAAAGTAGTCCCAGTTCTACATTTCCCTGCAATTTATTTATGGAAAGGTAGAAGGTGGAAGTTTTGCCTGCTGCCCAATGAATATACAAGATTGTGATACATTTACATTAGATGGTACTCACGTTTTGAAGTGTTAAGTTCAAGGTATTGGGGATGAGGCTCTATCAATATTGAATACCCTCAACTTTAAATGAACATCATTTGAAACATAGTTGGGAGTACATAAGTATTAAAAGGACTTAAACAATTAAATTGCTCTATTAAATTGCTCTAAAGAGGGGATGCTTACCGCGGACCGCAGACCGTTATAATGAATATCAATATCCACACCTCCAGCTATCATTGTGACAATAAATGTTACATTTATCGTCTCGAGATGGATATGTGTTCACACATTCAAAAACTGCAATTCCAATTGCATTTCATGTTTGTAAAGGGCATGCCTTTTGAGAAGTAATCATACATCATGATCTTCTTTTTTTGTTCCCATTCTAATGTCTTATGCTTTCCCTTTGAGAAGGACCAAACATCAAGTTTGCAAAGGGTTTAGCTTATGAGTAATTGTAATTTGTAAGGCATGTTTACATTTTCGTTTCCTTCCAAATGCATCAAAGTAGCAACCTAGGTTGCTCGCATCAATGATCTTCCAACATCATTATACACTCTGATAAACTAACTATTGCTCGTTTTTGGCCCTTTGAATATACGTGGGTACGTTGGTCACATTCAATCTATCACGGGAAATACGAGGGTGTACATAAGTTTGTGCACCCAAAAATGACAGGGAAAGGAAGCCATGCATGCGAGGCTCTTTGATAGCTTGTAATTCCCAATAGTTCCATGAGTGGCGATATCCTCAAAAGGGAGGCTTATAAAGTCTAACTCTATTAATACAACAAACTTGTATTCCAGGTTCTTTGCAGAAATAAAATTTCTTTTTCTTTTTCGGTTCAATAAAAGGGATGAAGATCAATTATATTACAAGAGGTGCACATAAAAGTGGCTTACATCAAAACATCCATGTGGTGCATAATTATGATCAGCTTTGTTGTTCATATAAAATATTGTCTAGCCGTCAATGCCCATTTTGCTTTCTTGTTCGTGGGGGGGCTTTGTAGATATATTATATCGTTGACGACAACTATACATTCAATGACATTGTGATTTTGGATCTTTCAATTGTCTTACGGCGAACCATAAAAGAGAATAGACATTTTTTCCGGATGAAGTTCTAGGATATGGTCAACTTTCTTGTGTGTGCCCTACTAATTACAAAGTTAGAGGGAAATTTTAGGGGTATTTTTTTAACTTATAGACCTTTAAAATTAGCCACATAAACCAAAACCGTTAAATATATACATAAACCAAAAAACCGTGAAATTGAAAACCAACCCGAACCGAAACTAGACCTTTAAATAGCATTTGAAACTAAACCTAACCATGTATTTATATTTGAGCCATGCATGCGAGGCTCTTTGATAGCTTGTAATTCCCAATAGTTCCATGAGTGGCGATATCCTCAAAAGGGAGGCTTATAAAGTCTAACTCTATTAATACAACAAACTTGTATTCCAGGTTCTTTGCAGAAATAAAATTTCTTTTTCTTTTTCGGTTCAATAAAAGGGATGAAGATCAATTATATTACAAGAGGTGCACATAAAAGTGGCTTACATCAAAACATCCATGTGGTGCATAATTATGATCAGCTTTGTTGTTCATATAAAATATTGTCTAGCCGTCAATGCCCATTTTGCTTTCTTGTTCGTGGGGGGGCTTTGTAGATATATTATATCGTTGACGACAACTATACATTCAATGACATTGTGATTTTGGATCTTTCAATTGTCTTACGGCGAACCATAAAAGAGAATAGACATTTTTTCCGGATGAAGTTCTAGGATATGGTCAACTTTCTTTGATAGCTTGTAATTCCCAATAGTTCCATGAGTGGCGATATCCTCAAAAGGGAGGCTTATAAAGTCTAACTCTATTAATACAACAAACTTGTATTCCAGGTTCTTTGCAGAAATAAAATTTCTTTTTCTTTTTCGGTTCAATAAAAGGGATGAAGATCAATTATATTACAAGAGGTGCACATAAAAGTGGCTTACATCAAAACATCCATGTGGTGCATAATTATGATCAGCTTTGTTGTTCATATAAAATATTGTCTAGCCGTCAATGCCCATTTTGCTTTCTTGTTCGTGGGGGGGCTTTGTAGATATATTATATCGTTGACGACAACTATACATTCAATGACATTGTGATTTTGGATCTTTCAATTGTCTTACGGCGAACCATAAAAGAGAATAGACATTTTTTCCGGATGAAGTTCTAGGATATGGTCAACTTTCTTGTGTGTGCCCTACTAATTACAAAGTTAGAGGGAAATTTTAGGGGTATTTTTTTAACTTATAGACCTTTAAAATTAGCCACATAAACCAAAACCGTTAAATATATACATAAACCAAAAAACCGTGAAATTGAAAACCAACCCGAACCGAAACTAGACCTTTAAATAGCATTTGAAACTAAACCTAACCATGTATTTATATTTGAACCGATAACCTGTTAAAGGTTTAAGTTCGAGCTGAAATTGGGCCCATGGCTACATGCAATGCACAAAAAGGGTAAGGTTAAAAACTTAAAGGGCAAGGGGCTTCCGTCACATGCGGGGGAAGTATATACAAAGATGCAACAAAGGGGTAGGGAGGACATGGGTATGCCAATGATACTCAAGGATCACAAACGTTTAATGATGCTTATGATGTTGGGCTTTGGATGATATAAGCTAAGTATTTCAACGTGACAATGCAGAGCAGGGGGTCCGAGGATGAATTAACTAATAACGACAACAATGAGAACAGTTCATGCACGATAACGATAAACAATACTGACATGTCGTACAAGCAACCAACCCAAAGCAAGAAGCCAATTCATTTCGCAGGGGGTCATGGCCACTTTGTCA
Organism: Azolla caroliniana; assembly: GCF_043228905.1. NCBI lineage: Eukaryota > Viridiplantae > Streptophyta > Polypodiopsida > Salviniales > Salviniaceae > Azolla > Azolla caroliniana. The sequence continues at coordinate 221,014 of NW_028230476.1, forward strand.
CAGTCTGTCTGGTAAAGTAAAGAACATCCCGTTTCTTTGCTTTTTTCCCGTTCATTTCCATTTCGCTCGATCAAAACAGTGGTGCTCAAACATAACGAACGACGGCGGGCCTAGGGTAAACAACTGTAGGGTGGTGGTTGTTACCCCATGTTTGTGTGGGCTTAGGGAGACGACGTATGCAGAGACATTGGCACCAAGGGGCAAACGAGATCATTGAAGGATGGATACAAGATACATACATACATACATCACATACATACATACATACATACATACATCACATACATACATACATACATACATCACATACATACATACATACATACATCACATACATACATACATACATACATACATCACATACATACATACATACATACATACATAACATACATACATAACAACCTACCCCCCACCAAAGTAATAATGCAAAACACAAGCAAATAATGAGTTGTGGTTATTTAGGGGAGTCCAAGAGCAATCAATGAATGAATATATGCTTCACACACACACACACACACACACACACACACACACACACACACACACACTCTCTCTCTCTCTCTCTCTCCTCTCTCACACACACTCTCTGTCTCTTCTCTCTCTCTCTCTCTCACACACACACACTCTCTTCTCTCTCACACACACACTCTCTCTCTCTCTATCACTCTCTCTATCACTCTCTCTCTCTCTCTCTCTCTCTCTTAAACACACACACAACACACATTCAATTCCTATTCTTCCCCCTTTTTCTTCCATCCTCACAGAGAGAGAGAGAGACACACACACACACACAAAGAAAGAGGCCTTCTTCCTCTGTTCCCCAAAACCCTAATTCCACCCTTTCCTTTCATGCTCCAAAACCCTAATCCTACCCTAAACCCTCCATGCTCCCCAAACCCTAATTCTAGCTTCTCTTTGATTTCTCTTTCTTCTAACTGCCCAAAACCCTGATTTTGCCATGCCCTTCTGATCATCATCATCATCATCATCATCATCATCATCATCATCATCATCATCATCATCATCATACATAATGGGCACATCGCCATCGCCATCGCCATCGCCATCGCCATCGCCATCGCCATCATCTTCATCGTCGACGTCGCAATCATCACCATCACCATCTCCATCTCCATCTCCGTCAACATCTCCATCAACATCTCCATCGCTCTCCCCGTCACCGTCTCCATCACTACCACCATCTTCTTCATCACCAGATCAGAGCTTCTACGACAGCTTTCTGCAGTACGCCATTGTTTCTAGCTTTGCCCTAGCCCTCTGCACCGGCTTATTCACATGGTCACTCAAGCGTATGATCATCGTGTATTGTGTCGGTGTCTTCCTCACCATGCTTGTTGTTGTCCCTGATTGGGAGTTCTTCACGAAGCGCCATTTCTCTGAGTGGATCGAACCCATGGCGTCTGATGCAGAAAGCAAAAAGCTTCAGAAAGCCAGGTTTCCCATCCTGAAGAAGACGGCCAAGTATGCCAAGAGGTACATCCGCTCTCTAGAATCACATGCTCTCTCTAGAAAGTGGTCTCATTATTTATGTGTAATGCCTGATTTCTTCCAGGGTTTCTCTCTGCATCTTTTCCTGTTGTGCCATTCGAATGCATTTGGGCTATATGTACATACTCTCTCTAGGATAACATACTCTCTCTAGGATACCATACTCTCACTAGGCACTGGACTCTGTGTTTATGGTCATCTCTGGTCTTCTTTTGATTTGCTGCACGTTCTCATGTTTGTGTCCTTTGAATTTCTGTCATTTGGGCACATGGCACATACACTCTTCAGAAATGGTCTTACCTTTTCATAGCCAGGCCTGCTTCTGATGATCGTGGATGCCATTGCTTATGTTTTTCTTCTTTTTCTTGATTCATTTTGAATGCATTCTTGCCTGTACCCTGTACGTAAATCTCTTCTAGAAATGGCATGTAACCCTGTCTAAAATAAACTGTACAGGCTCTCTTTATAGAAAATGTCTCTTGATTCATGGCCTTGTCTGATTCCTATAGCAGGCATCGATATTGAATAATGGAAGACTCTAAATAACTATCTGCAGGATCCTCAAAACCCAACCATGAACATCATAACCTCAAAACAACTTAGAAATATATGCTAGATGGGAGCTATACAGCTTATTTGCAATATTATTGCTGAATTCCTTGATTCTCTCTTAATCATTAGAATTCCTTGATTCTCTCTTAGTTGCTGCTCCAATATATTATTAAGTTTCCCTAATTCATATTTGTCTGTCTGCGTGTGTTTCTCGTTTGCAGGGAGGACATTCATCCTTTCGGGATTCTCATCTTCATTTTAAGCACTTCAACTTGTGCATATTACACATGGAAGTTTGTGATGTATTGAGATTGTAAACATTTCACGTATTGGTATGCCCTGTGATCGAACGAGATGTCCGCGGAGTGTTAAACTTTTTCTTTATGTTATGTGAATGATCGAAGTACGTTCTTCTGGATCCAATTCTAGTCACAGTTATGAATCAGCGAGCAACATCTACAAGACTCTGGTGATCCGAGGTTTGCGACATAAATTCAAAGGAAATGTTGGGGGAGCTGTAGTGTCAAAAATTTGGTCAATGCTTTCGATGATTCTGTTTTTTTCATCACGAGAATTGCATTTAATTCATCCAAACAAATTTATCTTGAGCACATACTTCTCTCTTCTGATTAGTATATTTGTCGATGCCATTTCTAAGTCACAAGATTTCATCAGTGTTAATTTGTGCTTTTTGTGATAGAATTGCAAACAGATTTGACATGATTTCTAGTAGTAATGGATTTTGTTAAAAAGCTAGAATTGCTGCAGATAGTTTCCCAAAATAATGGTAAGAAGTCAAAATTAAATGATGTTGACTTTGTATACAAAAGTAGTAGATGTCATATACAAAGGTTGTAGAGGGGATTGATGAAATACATTGAATGATCCTAATGACTAACTCCAAAAAAGTGAAATATCTTTTTACTTCTGGTTGGTGATCATATGTCGTATGTAGTAAGAGTTAATCGAGTACATGGTGTGATGGAACCGAATGAATAACTTGAGTGAAAGGAATTTGGAGCGTGTTTGTTTGTACATAATCATAGTAAAGGGAGAAAGACTTCAGAGATTAGTTGAATTTGTTTGAGAAAAAATGTGCAATGTTTGTGTTGATAAAGGTTGGAAAGCTTATGTTGACATAAAAGCAATCCATCCCATTATTGGATGCAAATGTCAAGATCAACTGAGTGTAAATAATAGAAGAACTACTTATCTATAGGTCTGCAATTAGTGCCTCACCTATAAATGGACGATTTGTTTGGATATATCAACATTGTGTAAAATCATCAAATGTGGGATAGAAAACTGAGAAAAAGAGTATTCTGGTGATTGGATTCAATATCATGATATTTTGAAGGGCAAGGGCTTTGTTTCTCATATTTCTCAAATGTTATATTTTTGTCAAACAGAACACTCAATTTGCGTACTTTAGAAGCATATGTTTTATTTGCTTTATGGTTGTAAGTACCCATTGCAAGTGACATGAGTAGTTTGAGCTCTCAAAAGAACCATTCAAAATCCAACCTCCCATTGAATGTGAATTAAGGCCGACCAATTGGGAATCTTACTGTATGATGGGCATCATAAAACACATTGTACATCATCATTCACTAAAACAACTAGCACCAGAAGAGACATTGCCTCTTTCAAACCATAAAAGCGGGTTTTCGAAGAGGAAATCCACACATAAGATGTGCACATGAGTCATTGGTTGGTTAGGACTTCAAGCCTATGGATACAAACTTGTGAAACCTCATTAAAGAGGCAAGAGTCACACCCGAACTTTAAATAGAGCTAGTAGGGCAGGTTGGTCAAACTTGTAGAGGTGTGAAGTTTAATGCATAGAAATGTTGGGTGTATTCTTGATTGATATATGGTAAGACAAGTTGTAACGGCTAAAGCTTGATGTAAACAAGTGTTTGGCATATTCCTCATCAATATTCGTTTGTGGTGTTTTTGCTTGCCATCAACTTCCAAATAGAGTAAATTTTCCAATCTATGATTACTTTTACTACAAGAGATACTTGAGTTCTTCGGAGATTATATCTTGCATATTTGATTCATGGTGTCCTCGAACAAATCATTTTCTGATCATTGCATCAACAAATTCTAGAGAAATTATGCATTGTTTCCAACAAAACAACATGCAGAATTTTCCAAGCTCCCAGTAATTATTGCATACCCAGTATGTTGATTCAAAAAACGATTCAGAGATTTTTACCATCAGTAAGGAATCATTCTGCACAAACGAAAGATCATGGAAAATATCATACTATTGTGGTGACATGGAAGATAAAAACGAGGTAAGTGTGAGACACGTTTCCAAGCGGCACTCCTGGCACTCCCTTTTGCATGAATTACAATATACTTGCAACAGTTTGAGCTGACTAACAAACATACCCACATAGCAACAATCAAGTTTTAAGTGACATTTACATTTGTGAACACAAGTAAAGGTAAAACTCTATACACAAAACCAGGTATTGCAACATTGTTTATAAGCAAGTAAGAAATTTTTAGTTCCAAATGATACAAGGCTTGATTTACTGGAAAGATGAAATTTTTATTTCCAAAGAAAGGCCTATGTATTTACTTCCAATAAAGGATATCTTCGGATTTTGATGAATCAAGGTAGTGTAACCATTGCAACAAAAAGTAAGCCATTGGTCTTGATCAAGGGTATTGGTATTTGTTCTCTGAATGCTCATCCAATTACATAAAGTGTCCTTGTTTGCAAAGAATACCAATCTCCAGTTTTGAATAAAGAATAGAATGAAGCTTGTGCACAATAAGCAAGATTGGACCAGTTTAGGTTACCAAGCACATCCTCATGTACTACGTGTGCATATGGATGCACATGCATACATCCAAGAACACAGTGAAAGAAAGACTGAAGAAAGAGAGGGTCCCTCTTCCTAGCCTTTAAAAACAACTTTTTTCTGAACTTTCACTCTCATCTTCAGGTTGCTGCAAACAGCAACTTGGGCCTCACAAAAACCAAAAACCAAAAACATGATGACGTTTTTTTTTACACTAAGATGTGCCTCAGAGAACTGTGAAACCAGCTTTTTCAAAATATCGTGCCATATCAGGTACTAGTGAGCTCCGTGTTGTAATTCCAACGCCTTCATAAGTCCATACATCCAAATTAGTGGTGCCTTTTATTGCTATTCCAAGCCATCCCATCCCTGAAATGGCAATATCAGTAGAACTCTTTTCAAATGAATCGCCGGTGATAGTTATGGGAGTTTGAACCCATGGTCCCAATTCATCTTGTCTTTCCTTGTCCAAAGGGGGCTGCAAAGGAGACAAATCCATTCAGTAAAATATGCCTAACAGAAAAATAATATGAATTTGATCCTCAAGGGTTTTTTCATCATGCAAGAATGTTGGTCTCTTTCATCATGGTTTGGTCGGCACGCAAAACTGTGGGTCTTTTTCTGAAGGGTTTTTTAAGTTATGCAAAAATGATGGCATGGAGAAAATTGAGCTCACCTGAAGACGGACACCAACGTGCTTCTCAAAGATGTCTTTTGCTTTTTGAATCTTTGAGAAATGGCAAGTTAAGAAGATTGATGCCCATATTGTAACATACATGCTGCTTGTAGATATATCTTTCACATCCAACCTCACAAGTCCACCCACGTGAATAGTATCACCAGCCTAATGACAGAAAAGAGAAAAGAAAACAAGAAAATGATTTTTCAGCCTATTTTTGTACACACAAAAAATGCATGTTTAACTGTTTTATCTGCTAGTAGAAGGCAACAGGATATACATGATACACTTTCCCTCAAATGCAATAAGTCCTCATACATGAACTCATTTAGTGAATAACCAGAACTGCCAATATCACATATATAACTTCTAGCCAAACTAATAATTCAAATTTTACAACATGATTGGCTACCTGGTCTACCTCTTCCATAACCTCTTCACAATTCTTACAAGATGAGGGATTAATCCTCATCTTTTATCTTTGTTTAACATTGGTTCTCAAATTTTCTAATAAGCCTAAACAAGTTTGTTTTTATCGAAGGATGAAAACATGCTTCAATTCACTTCAGCAGATACGATCAAAATAGTTTGGGTTTACAAAGTGCATGTGAAATTATTATTATGTTTTGGGGGGTTGGCGGGGAGGAGATATGAAAGAAGCATAATGAAAACAAGTAGATCACCAATGCACAAAACTACATAGACATTAAAAACAAACATAATCTAAACTAAACACCTCAACATAAATTTTATCATTCCCTTGAATGAAGTAACCTAAACGAAATGATCAGCACAGACTGTACATTTTTTGTCAACCTCATCGTAGCATGGACTAGATGCATATTTGGAAGAAAACGTGTTTCCTAACAGGTTCCTCCATCAGGAAAACGAACTCCCTTCCATTTATGGTGTCAGGGTCAGATGCATACTTCCTCCCATCAGCTAGAGATTGAGACTTGGGAGTTTTAGAAGCATACACCCTGCCTATAGAGCCGGAAACCAAATAATGCTACATTTGTAGCTACACAGCCTATGAAGAGATTTGATTGCATTTTCACTCCCCTTTCCAAGAGGGTTTTTGAACCCTTCAATTGAGTTATGATCACTCACGGATGCTTGAGCATTTAATGGAGGTTCTTTGACTTAGAGAGATTCCCATCTTTGGAGCTGGACTCGTCCACAGATGTTGTCAGGCAATTGTTATTTCTTGAGAGAGATTAGTGATGTCATCATCTTTAAGGTTAAGGTAATTTGATGTGATCAGGATCTTGGTATGTGAAACCACTATTGACTAAAAACGTTTGTCTTGTAGGCAGTTGAGTTGCCCTCAACAGCCTTGGTTAACCAGCTCTCTGCATTATAGGCGGCGATTGCATAGCCAATCTGGAGCAACATGTGTGCCATTGAGCACACTCAAATAGCCACCTTATAACAGAGGAAATTGAAGTCATTCTAGAGACAGTCATGCGGAAATCTTTGGCATAATTTCATGGTGGGTGTAACTTTTCGGTATTGTAGGTCACTTGGGCAGATCTCACTATGTGTACCATGTAATGTACTGTAATAACGTTTCTTTCTTGTTCTTGTCAATGGATAATTTGTCAGGTTGATGGAACTTATTGGTCTCATCAGTCATTTTGGCCTTTTCAAGACGTTTATATAACATTTCATTGCATTTCTCATGATAAGCAGATGATATCATTCTGGACTAGTAGTCACCAACAGGTCTCATGTGTCACCTTCTTGCTCTAAACAAGTTTGGAGTCAAAGCCTCACAAAAGCCAAGGACATGATATTTCACAGTTTTGTACCAGTCAGGTCTCTTCCATATTAACAGAAGAGAAGCAAAATATTGTGGATCCATATATATTTGTATTTCACATTTGCTACTATACCAACACAAATCACTATGTCATGTACCACAGCGATTCGATATAGATTCACAGATGTTGTTATGCTAGAGAGTGTCATATGACACATTTCCAAGATCATAGATCATATGTGTTGCCCAAAACTCTAGCCTTGATGTAAAATATATGTAGTATCAATTTGAGTGACTGGCCTCTTTGATCATACATGACCTCAGATTGAGAAACCACCAGTCATAATCCTCATAGAACATTCATACCTCCTAGCATACCTTAGTGCCATGTAACAGTGCACGTGGCTTTTGTTGCACATCGCATGCTAGGGAGGCTCTCATCTAGACGATCTACTTAGTCCAATAAGTCAGATCCATGGAGCCAAACATATTATCCCACAACCTTTGATGCATCATGATAGCTAGAATAGTCAAGAGACGGGGGAACATGGTTGTAGATATTCACTTGATTCACACATCTGTGTCTAATAAAGTAAGTGGAATACAATCATAAGGCACGATATATTGCTGCTCTAACATCACTGGGAGTTTTTTTCTTTTTTTCACAGAGATAAATTCTATTCTCCATCACGTTTCTGTAACCGAATCAATATTAAATTTCGGTATTCATTGTTTTTTCTAATCCATATGTTGGAAAGAAAAAGAAAGAAAGAAATTTCTAATTCTTCTAACTCTTCCCCATTTTCTTCTTAGTCTTCTTACTGAACTTAATTTTCATTTTCCATGGTTTTTCTAATCCATATTTTGGAAGAAAAAACAAAAGGAAAAAGAGTTTTCTTCATCTTCACATAGGCAAGTTCTCTTCTCCATCATGTTCCTGTATTTTGATTAATCTTAATTTCTACTTTCCATTGATTTCTCAGTCCATATTTTGCAAATAAAAAGAAAGAAAAGAAACTCAATTTGTTTTTCTAGTTCTTCTATTTTAGAGTTTTCATCTGTGTATTTTATTTAATTGTTAGGGTTTGTTATACTGAGGTTTGATGGCATTCTACTCATTCAGGCATTTTGGCCTTGCCTTTGTTGAGTTTTTGTAGTTGAGCAGAGTGATGTATTAGAGAAATTAAAACCGTGTTAGGGATGTCTTAAAAACAGTGGTTAGTTCATCCTAAAGGTCACTATTATCACACTTATATTACTAGATACTTATTAATGTCCCCTTCCTCTCTTGGAAATAGAAACATGCATATTCCAAATTTATAACTCCACACTTACGGTACCTATCACCTCTCCCAACATTAGTCCAAGTAACCATCGATGTCAAACCTGAGCGCTTATGTCGTTTACATCGGGAATCTTGCACTCATGTATTTATGAATTTAAACACATGTAATTACCACATCCTTGGGATAAATCTTTCAAGCGTCTCTCAAAAGAAAATATAATTGCTTGACAGATATCAGTTGCAATTCAGCAACCAGGGTGGATGTCTATATTCCAAGTAGCACGAGAAGAGTAAGCTGGAATGCCAGAAATACTAGCGGCGTTATAATTCTGGCAAATGAAATTTAATTAGGAAGGCCTTCATTTGGTGACATTAGAACACACTAAATAAGTATTGTTAACATAATAAATCTAGATTTAATAGCCAAAAAACCACTCCCAACACTTGAATAT